>NW_009945019.1:48526-50643 GCF_000696875.1 Nestor notabilis | reverse complement strand
TCCAAAGCGGAGCTGAAGGGTGAATCACAGGCAGCATGTTTCATTTTATCGCCGTGCTCCACAAACAGCAGCCACATGTTCCCTGGCATGATACAGCTCCACGGCCTGAGATGGATCATACAGAACACCAACTACTTTCAGCTGTGCCGGTGCGATGAAATGTTTCAGACATATGGTCCCAGGGCTAATCCGCACAGAGACGATGCCTGGAAGCAGGGAGAAGGCGTTTGGGAATGAGTGGTACATGTAAATGGATTCCTGGAGCCTGAGGCACATGGTGGGCTCTGGAGATTGGATGCAGGGGAGGAAAACCCTGCTGCGAAGATGGTTCTGAAATTTAAAGAATTAGTGGAAAGATTGACTATTTTGCCCCCCAAAAAAACCAAAATAAAGCAAAATCTAATCCCCTTGCAAAGGATGAATTCTCTCTCCCTCTCCTAAAGTTTCAGCCCTGCATCAATTCCCTTTGGAGCAAAGTGATGGAGTAACAGCTCACTAGGACATACAAGAGATCCAAAGGTATCCCAGTGCCTTGCCTCTGGGTGTCACCAAAACATCGCAGTCCCACTCCTGACACTGTGCATGGCACCTTCTTCATACACATCATTTGCTAGAGATTTGGGGAAAATCCTGGTCATTTGGTGATCCATTGTATAAGGAGGCAGATTTTCTGAGGGTTTGTAGAATTATAAGGCAGAAATTTTCTGCATTATAATTTTTTTGCATAGTATCTTTTGCATTTTGCAGAATTATAACGCTCTCTCCATCTGTAGCAAGGGGTGTTCGGGTGATTTGATGCTGCAGGGAAATGAAGCAGAGTTGAGGATTTGGTCTGGAGCATGAGCCATTCCCTGTTGCTTCCTATTGCCCTGCCGGGATAGCCTGTCCAGGCTGGATAGTTGGCTTTGGTGGGAGTGGAAGGACCCACAGGAGCAAGGTCTGACAGCATGAAGGCTTAGGAAAAAGTGTGAGAACTGAGCAGGTAAATAGGATTTTTTTCCTTTTGTGCTTTTGCAGCCTCTAGTTACCGTGATGGTGTGTATGTACTCCCCCAGCTACACCAGAAGGTGCTACTATAACACTCTAATGACCTTAAACATCATTGAAATTGCATGGATTGGGATGGTTGATGGCAAATTTGCCTGTCTGTGTGCAGCCCCCTCCTCATAGCTTTGTAAATCTGAGAGGTTTGTGGCTTTTGCTCTGATGAATACAATTTCTCATCCAGACACAGTGATGCTCACCGGTCTGAAGGCAAGTCCTTAAATCAGGGTAGCCGAATATTCCTGCGGCACACTTAAATCAGCTTTAAGTGACTTAATTCAACTCAGGCCGATTCCTTATCGATTTAAATGACTCATTTAATCTAAACTTTAATATCAATCAATCTTTTTACCTTGCCGCTCTCATCTTCTGAGGCCAGAGAAATGGGATCCAGCTGTTTGTGTTTAGCTCTGTGAATGGCTGCCAAGGCAGAGAAATGTGAGTTTTTCGGTGTGCAGTTATCCAAACATTCCTGAAGGTTAGCGTGGGGAGGCGCCTGGCATGGCATCCCGGACAGACCCCCCTGCGGGGGTGTGGAAGGGTCTTCTCGTCCTGCCCCCCCACAGAGCCCCTTCCTGGCCGCAGCGCCCAGGGTCTTCTCCTGCCACGAGTGATGGAGGTCGCTCAGCCCACCTGGGCAAGCTCTGGATGAGTTTCTCTAACCATTACAGAAGGTAACTGGGTATTGAGTCCATACCTCACCTGCTGCAACTTAAAACCATGACTTCTTTTCTTGTCCACAGTGACATACAGAATCACTGAATAGAAACCCGGACTGGTTTGGGTTGGAAGAGACCTTAAAGCTCCTCCAGTCCCAACCCCCTGCTATGCGTGAAGTGAGAGACCAGGAGGAATTCTGGCATGACACAAGATATCCCTTACTGCAGAGGAGCTGCTGCTGGGATAAATCCCATCACCAGTTACGCACCCTGAGGTCTCAGTGTCATGGCTTTAGGGAGACAAGCAAGTATGGAATGCCTCTGCACTCATGGAATCACTGACTGGCTTGGGGTGGAAGGGACCTTAAAGCTCCTCCAGCTCCAACCCCTGCCCCAGGCAGGGACACCTTCCAC
>NW_009945019.1:18296-48487 GCF_000696875.1 Nestor notabilis | reverse complement strand
GACCCGCCGTGGGGTGGGCCAGCCGCAGCTTCTCTGGGCACCCTGTGCCAGCGCCTCAGCACCCGCCCAGGGAAGAGCTTCTCCCCAAGAGCTCATCTCAGTCTCCCCTCGGGCAGGTTCAAGCCATTCCCCTTGTCCTGTCCCTCCACCCCTTGTCCAAAGCCCCTCTCCAGATTTCTTGTAGGCCTCCTTTAGGTACTGAGCCACTGTTATAAGGTGTCCCCTTCAGGAGCCTTCTCTTCTCCAGAAGCTTTTTCCTTTCTGTTTTTCAGTAGCCTTTAACACTTAACTGCTGCCCTGTTTCATCTCAGTTTTCTCTAAGATGAATGATACCAATTGCTCCTTCCTTGAGGGCTGTATTTTCCAGACACCTGATAATTCCTGGTCCTCCTGACCAGCTCTCTCCAGTGGGTCTTTCAAATTCTAAGGAAAACAGCAAGTGAGGAAATTACCTCCACAATTGACGTAAAGAATTAGCAACAAGTGGCCTTATGCATCACGGCTCAAAAAGAGCTCCCTAGGGATGAATTCACCCAGGGTCTCGCATCAGCCAAGAGCTTAACCATGATGCTACCACTGTTCTGGAGGGAACTAAGGGGGTGTGCTGCAGACCATGGGATGGCATACATGCCTCCAGCTCATGTACATCCCTGAGTGGGGCCATCCCGAAACCTGAGAGCCCCTTTTCCATGTCTTGGGTGCGTGGCAGCCCTCCCAGAGCCAGTTTCAATTGTGGTCACAGCAAGAAGCACTCTTGAGTGGCAGTGTCCTGCCAGCCTGGCTCAGATGCTTCTCAGATGGCACTTCCACTGTAAATCGTCAGCTCCCATCCTCTTTCTCTGGCCTCCAAAAATTCATTCTCAGCTGAAAATTGGCCCAGCTGGGCTTGGCCAGGTAAGGACGTTTTTCCACCAAATTTGAAAGGGAAAAATAAAAGAAATAGGTTTAGCTGGTTTTAATTTAGGTAGTTGGTGGGGGGGGTGCATGTGGCTGTTGAAATGTCGGGTGCTCACATGCTCACAGCCCTTTTTTGCTGGTTGGTTGGTTTTGGTTTGCTCCCTGGTTCAGGCTGAGAAAAGGGCCTGATAAGGTGAATCCACACATCCCTACGTGCCGTGACTTTGGCATGAAGTAGATCCTCTTGTTGACCATGCGGCTGCTGAAGCTGGGTGGGTTGTTTTGTCTGTATCCAGGCAAGGCTGTACAGTTCTCCTCAATGGATCAGGGCATTTCTTGGCTACTACTGGCTGGTTTCATATCTCTTGGCACAAAGGACTGAATTCTAGCGTCTTGTGCCCCGCAAGAGCACTTGGAGTCAACCTCTGAGCTGGTCTTGGGACATGGGGCCTCTTGGAAATGTAATTACACATAAAACCCAGGCTGGGAGAGTCATCAAAGCATCACTGTGAACTGGGATGGTTGGGATGCTCACACAGAACGAATGATTCCTGGATTTAGGACTTTAGGTTAAATGAGCCATGTCCTGAGGCTATTTGAGGGAATCTGGGCCCTAAGCAGGGAACTGGTGGGGTTTACTGGGGTCATAGCCCCTTCTCCCCACAGTCTGGATTCCTTCTGGCTGTTCCCAACAACCTGTTGCTTTCCCAACCCCATCTCTTCCTCATTAAACAACGGAGGCTCACCACCTTCCCCAGCCCACATCTTCCATTGTTCTCCATCCTTAGCCTGCATTCTTATCCATGATTTATTGTCCTACCAAGATATAGACCTAAAAATGGATGGTTGCCCTCCTATCTGCATCCACCATTTGCAACTCTGAAGGTTTATTACTAGGGTAACACTCAGGCTGCTCTTTTAGAAGCTGGGTTCATTTCTTACACGAAGCAGTTTTGTGGTCCCAGACTGTTCTCTGGTTCACCTGCAGTTAGTCTCTCTCTTTCCCGAGCTGTGGTCTCCAAGCTGAACACAGTACTACACCTTAGGCCTCTCTGGTCTTGAGCAGAGTCCCATGTCTTGTGGCAAAGCCCCTAGCGACTGATGCAAATGTGATCCCCTGCTTTTTATGGGAGTTTTATGTGGGTTGTTTTACTTTGTTTTTAAGCAATAGCAAGCTATATCCCACCTAAGCTCCATCAGGCCTTGCTTTGATGCTTCCCTTCCCAAATTTCTGTCAAACATCCTGAAAAACTGGAGTAATGGCCTTTAAAACAATGGCACTGGGTTGTGTCCTTCAGTTCCAGCTACTGAGTAGTGATGCAGCACACAAGCCCAGACAGAGGCAGGAGTTTGGCCAAGCTGGAGCCCAGCCACTGCAGAGAAATCTCAGTGATTTTATTTTTGGCATGGGCAATTAAAATAGTCCACGTAATTCTAGCAGTTTGCCAACCTATACTGTCTTTTATTTGTGAGCTCTTAAAAGCTAGACTCTTTTGTCTTCAGTCCATGTGAAAAGTGGACAGTGCTGTATTTTAAGTATAATTATGTGGATTTGAAAGTTTCCTTTTTCAGTCTTTTTACTGTCGGAGCCTTAAATGCTGCACGGGCTATAATCAGCTGCAAGATGGATCCATGTGCAATGCACATGGCAGAAGTATTTCTAGCTGCATCTCCATCCTAACAGCACCACTGCACTCCGGAGCAGCCGGAACTCAGATTTCCGCTCCAGGAAATCCCAGAATCACATATCCAGAATTTCTTACTCTTGCCTTTCGCATGTTTTTGCTGTGCTCAATCAGAAAACAGCAGATTTTTGGTTGTTCTCATCCCCCATTATAGAAATTACCTTGGATCAGCCACAGCGTCGCTGAGGCAAAAAGTGAATCTTTTCCTTTCTGATGTTGGTTTCATATTTATTTAGAGATTTCAAAATGGTTTCCAAAGATGCCATCGAGGCTCCAACACATCATCCTCTTTGTTTCAGTGTGTTGTAAGGGACTTTTCAAAGGCAGGCTGCTGTAGCATGTTTCATCTTCTAAGGAAATGGCAGTCACTAATGGAAAACACTCCATCAAAATCGTCTTGACCACCTTCAGCTAGATTCTCCTCAAATGCTACTTCTAGTTTTAGATTACCTCTGGTATCATAACTGGTGTTTATTTAATACAGTTCTGTGTTTCTGAAGAGCTGGTGGAAGAAAATATCTGTCTGGGAGAAGAGCATATGAAGATAATCCCTCTCATTTGCTTTAAGAAGGAATGGGTCGAAATATGCGCATGTGGGTGCATAGCTTGGGGAATTCTTATGCTCCAGGCACACGTGTATGTGAGCTCGGTTTCCCTTGGAAAGAAGGAAGCTCCCAAACTATTTAAAACCTTCCCAACAGACCTCCCACAACTGATAACTTCTTGAAAGCCCAAACGTCTCCAAAGATGTACGTGGCTTCAAAAGGGAATCCCCTCCAATGATTAGAACCGTACAGCCTCCCATCTGGATTCGAGCTCCAATAATAAGGGTCAGGACCTTGTCCATACGTAGTAAAAAAAAAAATACTGTAAGAAAGCACTTTTTTAGTATTTCCAGATGTAGGGAGAACGTTTTTCTTTTTGAAATACAATGAGAAAGCTTTGTCAAGTTTTTTGGGAAACAAATATATAGGCAAGCCCAGCGAAGAAAAACATTTTGCCAAATAGTAAAGACACGTTAGGGCAGGTGAGTTGAGGAGCTGGCAGCATGATGAGTTACCAAAGGCCAGCAGAGTTTTGAACTGTACTGTAAATGGGATTTAGTTAAATCAAATGGGGAATCACATTTTAAATAGATTGATAGATTTTTTCAGGCCAGAAGGGATTGTTAAATTTTCTAGGCTTTTCTCCAGTATAACCTAACGTGTTGAGTTTCCCCCTCAGTTACTGCTGAAAAAACACAGATTGGGAAAGAGAAAGGAAAGGAAAAAAACCAATAACTTGCATTTGGATGGTATTTTGGAAGACCTGCTTTAATCAGACTTAGTGTCACAGCTTCAAAAGCTGTAAGGTCCACCACTCGTCATTTGCATGGTCAGTCCCCATGGGCTTTCATGTTCGGGTTTGCCTGGCTTTAGCCTTCAGCTGTTACTTCTTTTTATCCATTTTTCATCAAGATTAAACAAAAAGCCCCAAAATGAGGTATTTTTTATTTCACAAAGGTATTTCTGCAGCACGATCAAATTGCTTCTTGATGTTCATTTTGCTACGTGAAGCAGCTTATGCTGGATGAATCCCTCTCTGTTTTTAACATAAGCCTTTGAGTAGTTCCTCTGGCTGTCCCCAAATGACACCATTCAAGGGTGATATGAGGCTCACATATAATTTCCTTTCAAAATATTCCATGAGGAACAAAACTAAATGAAAAAGGCATTTCCCTAAGAAAAAAGAAGGTATCTGCCCATCTGCAGATAAGATAACGTTGCACACATTTGCCACTCTCACATGTGGATAACTGGAGGCATATGGAAAATAACTCAATTTCCTTGAAAAAATTAAAATGAGCAAAATATTTTTTCAACACATTGGAAATTGTCCTTGATTTTTTTTAAAGCAGCAGAAAGCAGAAGCATTTTCTTAGTTTCATTTTTATGGGGGGTTTATGTTTCATTCTATACCACATGTTTTGCTTGGATATTTGGATTCACAGGGCTTCCCTCTGCCTTTTTTTTTTTTTTTCTCTCCTTTATTTTCATTGAAAGAATAGGAAAAAGAAAGGAAAGAAGGATAATGAAAGATTTTGTGTGTCTTTCAGGGGAAGGAAAAGGACTTAACGCCCTTTGACTTTTTAAAGGACTTCATGCCACTTTAAAGAAAACAGACATTGGTTTCTTTAAAAGCCATTTTGCTTGGAGGAAAAAGAGCATCTTGAGGGTTTTCTTATTTCCCCCGTTCTGGCTGCCCTGATTACACTGTGAAGCCCAGCAGCAGGATGTCAGGCTTGCCTGGGGTTTGATCATTGCACTGGGAGGACAAGAAGAGTAGGTCCCTATGGAACATTCATCTTTCTCCTTTGATTGCCTTGCATGGAGCATCCTCTTCCCCTTCCTACCGAGCTTGAGCCAGAACACAGGAGATCTTGTCAGATAAGGTTAAGGTGTTGGAAAATGTCATGTGAGCTTAGTTCTACCACCTCTGCTTCCCTGAAGCGTAGCTCTGGGCTTGGTGCCTGGAGCTGGACTATGTTGGCAGGCTTGAGGTGTGACCAGGATCACATCACGAGGAGAGCATCCCAGCAGCACCAACCTTCTCCTTCCCCTGCTTCATGGGAGGAAACAAGGCCAGGACACTGCAGCTGGAGCCAGGTGAGCACCATGGTTGGGGCTAATCACATAGTTGGACACAAGTTATAGGTAGAACTGCTGCAGGTTGAAATCTACCCAATTTTTTGTTCTGGGAATTAGGATGGAGGCTTTATGGACGTGATTACGAGTTTATGCATGTTCAGTGCAGTAGTAATTCCTGAAACTGGGCTGTGAATCTGGAAAACTCAAACATATACGTAATGTCAGGGCACTGAAGCAACCTGCTCTAGTGGAAGGTCTGTGACGATGTCTGCTCTACAGCCAAATTTAGCACATTTTGCTTAGCTCCGGAATCCATTTGCTCACTTGGATGTCATTGGTATGATCAACTCTGCCTGCCAGTTTTGGCACTTTTGCACCCTACTGCTGCAGGTTGGATTTATTGTGACAGCTGCTGGGGTGCAGCCACGAAGGATGAGATGAGAGAAGGTTGTTGTGACTGCTCCGGGACAGGTTAAAAGGCTTCTTTTGCAAGAGTCTGGGTAGTCTGTCTCTCTTTTCAAGGCAAGAGCAACAGGAGCAGAAGGGCCTGCCAGGTCGTGGTGTGTTTATGGAAGCTGTTTCTTGGGACCTTGGGAGACTTTTGGGTTTCACTCTTAAAAACACTGTTTCTAGCCCATGTGACTGCCGAGAAAAGCTCAACAATATCATCTCTGTGGGCTGGGGAGGCTCAAAAGGCACTGGAGAGGGAAAAGAGGAGCCTTTCAAGTGCCTTCACTCTGCAGCTGATTCCAGGGATGTTTGGGTCCTGACTCACCATTTTGAATGCATTTCGACTTGGCAGTGCATGTCTAGTAAAGGCTTTGTGGGATCCAGTTCTTGCAGAGGCGGTCTAGATTTTGCTGGTGTTTTGCTTCGTTTGGGGATTTTGTTGTTGAATTACTTTCCCCTTTTATTTATCTATTTATTTATTTATTCTAATTTAAATTATCCTTGAAGATTTCATGCTGTCGACAGCCAGACACCGTTTTGGTTACCAACAAGTACCAGGAGCATTTCTAAAGGAGTATCAAAAACAATGGGCACCTTTTGCAACCTAGAATGAGGAACCTGCTGTTGATAGTCCAAGAGTTTATTGCAGATGGTTCATTTATCTCGCCTCTTTCACCCAGAATGTTATTCAGGAAGCAATTTTAACTAGCAGTACATAACTACTTGCATTTAGCAGAAAACGTGCCTGAAAAGTTATGCCTTTTAAAGGTAGAGTTCCCCTTACCTGAGCTTTTCTCGGCCTCCACCCATCCTGGGCTGGGAGAAGAGATGCATTAACTAAGCCTTCATCTTAAATTGCACCGATCCTGTGTCCCCTCTGAGCAGCATGTAGAGTCCAGTTTCATCCGTGGCATTCTGCTGGCCACTAAGTGGAAGCACATGGTGGGACCCTGAGGGTCCCCTCCCGCACCAGGGTGTTGTAGCAACATGAACCTTTTTGTTCCACAGCCTTTTTGTTTGTCACAGCCTGGCCTCCACCCCTTTCCCAGCCCCATCACCCTGTGTTCCTGTAGCTCCCTTCTCCCTCGCATCCAGGACCTTGGGGATGGTGAGGCTCTTCCTACCCTTTCCCCACCGGCTCCCCCATCTCCCATCACTGTCAGGTTGATGCACACACCATCACTTCCCAATTACCTTTTGTGCTTTCTCCTCACCCTCGGAGAGGTCAGTCCCTATAAATGTGCACCAAACAACTTCTATGACCTTGTGAGACCCTACTTAAAACACACCACGCTACCTGCAGGACACAGCCTGTAGCTTTTTAGAATGCAATTAGAGCAGGTCTCAGATGCTCCCTTATTGCTTTTAATGTTATTTGAGGAGAGGGGGAAAAAGGAAACAAAGACCTAGCTGTGTAGATTCTCATTTCACTTACAGTGCAGCTTTCGAGCTGGGAATTTGGTCTGCTGAGTCCAAAAGGTTAAATACCACACAGAAATAGTTCGTACCTGTGTCAATGCAGCTAATATTTAATTACTGAGCAGTTATGTTTGCTAAAAGCTCAAGCCGTGCATCAGACAAGACCGCAGAGGCTAAGAAATGTAAAGGTGTGCTGCCTTGTGATAAACCCACTGAAGAGGCAGCATTTGCACACCCGGCTGTGGTGGCAACCATGATGGCAAGAGGTCACTGATGCCATAGTCCCCACCCCGGCCAGTGAGGATATCTGCTGCTCCAGCACAACAACTTCATTTCATGTATCATTGAATCAGCTGGGTTGGAAAAGACCTTTCAGCTCATCCAGTCCAACCTTTACCCCAGCAGTGCCAAGGCCACCACTAACCCCTGGCACTGAGGCCTCGTCTACACGGGGTATGAATACTTGCAGGGATGGTGGCTCCAGCACTGCCCTGGGAAAGTGAACCTAACTTTGCCCTTGTAGGGACACCTCATCTCCAGCAAGTGCTCTCCAAATATATTCTACGCGGGGAACTTACATCACACTTGCCCCTTCTAGCAGCGATACCAGCTACGAGCATTCGAAATGCTCCTTACCCAGACTTCTTCCAGACTTAACCCAAACACATACGGTTCAGTGGGAAGCACTCACCTCTTCTGTTCATGCTTTCTGACCTTTATTGCTGCCAGTCCCTGTTACTGGGAAGGTTCTTACCTCTCCAGAAGAAGCTAATTTAGCTCAAACTCCTCATCTCAGAAGTAGCTGTGAAGGAGGAGAGGGTTTTTAGCATAGCCAGTCACCGTGAATACCACAGCTTATTTTTCTGTAGCCTCCTAAGTCACCATGAATCAGCATCTTCATGGTGCAGAGGGCAAATAATTGCAAAGGAAATGTGTTTCTGCAGCGTGCGTTAAGCCGAGTTTCTAAAGGGGGGTGGTGGAGATGTTGTTTCATTAAAACCGAGTAGCTGGATTCTGCGGGAGTTAAAAGCAATACCCAGATTTTCTGCATTCCACTTCTCCAGCTTGATTCCAGCCTGTCTGGGTGCCTAGTCATGGATGCATTTCAAGCTTCTGATTGAAATATGGACAGTGTGTGATTTAATCGGTACTTGTTTTATCTGCAATGCTCCGTTTGAACTCTTTGTAGCGTGCTGTATCTTGGCATGTTCAGACATGCTTCAGATTTGCCATCTGGTTTTGGAACCGAGTACCTGTTTCTCTTAGGGTTACACTCCCTGTCCCTGAGCTGGGGTCTGTTTGTTTGCCTTCCTGATCTGTGAGCTGGGATTCTGCTAAGGACAGAGCCCTTCTCTATCGCACCCGGGGAAGTAGCACAAGGGCAGCAAAGAGCTGCACGGGCCAACCTCAAACCCCTTTTGAAGCCTGGTTTGCACCTCCGTCCAAAAGTTGGGATGCTTTTCTGAAACTCATCCAAACATATCTGAGACTCTTTGGGTTAGGAATTGGGTTAAAACCCAGGAGAATAGTCGCTTTTTAGTTTTCAATCCCCTCTCCAGCGTTTCTGGACTTACTGGTTCTTGCACAGCTCAGACTCCAGTGAAAAAAACCATAATTCACGGGCAAATGCAGTAATTCTCTCTCTGCTCTTGGAAGAAGTTAAGATGACCAGATGTGTGTAGTCATTGTGGATGGAAAAATAGGATGAAGTTAGCCCAGCTGTTTCCCTCTGCCGCGTGGACTGTAACTGGGACCTAAGCCATGGCTGTAGGATGCAGAGATGCCCCTCAAGATAAGCCATCCTCTCTTTCTCTGCAAGCTGTGTGTTTTCTTTTGGCATTTTACCACCAATAAATCACTCTCTTCTGGTTACTTCACATACATACACATGCTTGGACCCTAGATCTGCCCCAACACCTGCAGATCATCCAGCCTGGTGATCAGGGGGTCCTTCACCCTTGGGGTTGCTCCACCAGACCTAGTTGGAGGAATGAGTTCATCAAATGAGTTTATCCCTCCCTGGATGTTGGAGAGGGACTCTGCATCAGGGACTGTAGAGATAGGACAAGGGTGATGGGTTCAAACTGAAACAGGGGAAGTTCAGGTTAGATGTAAGGCAGAAGCTCTTCCCTGTGAGGGTGCTGAGGCGCTGGCACAGGGTGCCCAGAGAAGCTGTGGCTGCCCCATCCCTGGCAGTGTTCAAGGCCAGGTTGGACACAAGGGCTTGGAGTAACCTGCTCTAGTGGAAGGTGTCCCTGCCCATGGCAGGAGGTTGGAACTGGATGATCTTAAGGTCCTTTCCAACCCAAACCATTCTATGACTCTATGAAATACAAGCAGCTTGATGCTCCATGGAGGAAACCTGCCCCAAGGCTCCCAATGCCACCAGCAGCCTCAGAGCTCCACATGACCAGCACCATCCAATGTACAAACCTCAAACCCTTTGCTTGCCCTGGATAAAAATAATGTAATTTGGAGACAAACTGCACAGTCAGACCTAGAAATCAAATCAGGTAGAAAAACCACCATCATTTTCTGCAAGACCGTGGCTCAAAGACCATCTGTGCAATGGTAAAATGTTATACTAACTCCTATGGTACTGATATATTAGCCTACAGTACTGAAATATTAGCCCCAGGCAACGTAAATCAGAGCTGCGTTGCCGAAGCTGGCGGAGCCCCGCTGATTTACCCCCTTGTTGCCCAGCACACTGACCTGCCCGAGGGTTTTAATCAGGTCTGAAGCAACTGAAGTAGAGAGCCAATAAATCACTGTGCGCTCTCTTATAGCATGGCGAAGGTTCCCCAGTTGGAGAGGTAGAACATCTGAAATCAAACCATCAAAATGTGGCCTTGCTGGTATTTTACCCCTTCAGCCTCAGTTCATCAAAAAGCCAGTAAAAGCCTCTGCGGATACCGCCTGGCTGCTACTTATTCTCCTCCTAATGAATGTGGAAATATCCATGGCAAGTGGAATTTATGGATGAAGGAATTCCAGTTACCATCATTTCATCTCCGCTGTAATAAGGCGGGCTGCGGCTGACAGCCCCGTAAAATACTGCCAGCTCGCCAAAGAAACCCTGGCAAAGGGTCGTCGGGCCCGTCCAGCCTCATCCACGGGGGGAAACCCACCTTTAAACCTCCAGAAGAGGTTTATAACATAGGGCAGCTCCTGTTCCTCCACAGGCCTCTTCGCGAAGCCAAATGAAGGCGAACCAAATACTTTATTGAGTGGGCTCTGATGACCTTCACTTATTTTTTTTCTCTTTAAATAAGCAGATCTGTTTAAGGAGGGGGAAAAAAAGGTATGTGAAAAACACAAACTAACTTCAGATGGTGAGTTTAACCTCCAGTGGTCTCATAGATTAAAAAACATTAAATCTTTTTATCTAAATTCTAATAAAAATCATGTCTCCCATGGTTTTAGTGACTGCTTCCAACTACACTTTAAAGCTTATTATTTTCAGGTCAGATAGTGTGCACTGCAAAACTTTCTGTATTCTTTTTTCTTTATATATATCTTAAACTATTAATTTAAGGGTTGCTCTCACAAAAATACTTTGTTCAATATTCTTGCCTGCCACAATATCACCCAGGAAAAGCTTCACGTTTAAAATGAAGCAACATCAAGTTTTAACTAATAGAGGAGACCATTTTAATGGCAAATCAAATCCGTTGCACATTTACTTACCTTGTTTCGTACAGTGTTATAAATATACCATATTTTAATGTATTAGCTGAGAAAAATATCTCTTTTTTTCTTTTTTTCCTAAATCTTCTAAAATTAATAAAGCATGGGAAGGGTCGAGGCAGCTTGACTTTATCCTCAGGTAGGAGCGTCCCCAGGGGTGATGCCGAGTTCTTGATTTCACTGGCTGGAAAAGCCTCCGGAGCCAAAAGAAAACACACACATTCCCCAGTAAAGGGAATTTCTGAATGTTTTAGGGGAATTAACTGCAGATCTTGGCCAAGCTGAGATGGGCACAACTTGCTGGCTGAGGAGCCTATTTGTTAAGCAGTAAGTTTTGAGTGACCACAGTTATTCATTGATCTGGTCTGGATTCAGCCCAGCCTGCTGGCTGGGGGGTAAAATCAGGGAGGCAGAGTCCAATTGTCAGTCTGTGGTGGATTTTTTGCTATTTTTTGGGATATGTTTTGAAATGCATGTTGGTATCTTGACCTGCAATTCCCAAATGGTGTTTTGAGTAAAAAAGTTGTTAAAGTGAAGGGGTTTGTTTGCTTTTAGCATGTAAAATGGGGAAAATCCAACACCCAAGACAAAATGACCTTGTTTCATTTGGGGTGTAGCAAGGCATTTAATTCAATCCAAACTTGAATATTGCCTTTCTCCTTCCCTGCCCCATCCCTCCCCCCAAAAAAACACCACTGCTTTCTTTTCACTTCTGGTTGACTTGAAATAATTTGGTTTCATTTGTTATTGTTGTATTTTGCCAACTCAGATGTGATTATTCCTGTGGCTTTCCCCAGCACAGGCAGGAAGGTGTAGGGATGAGCAGGCTGGGAGCAGCATCCCTATGGAACACTGTACTTGAGCCTGCCAGGGTGGGAGTTTGGTGGGCTAAAAAGACCCTAACACTGCTGGATGGGGGAGAAAACCCATCCAGCTCTCCATGCTTGCAGCACACAAACACCCCAGCCAGGGCCTCTGGTGGGTCCACTCACCACTTTTGACCCTGTACTTTCCTCCCCTCACCTAGAAGAGATGGTGATGCTCTGGCTCTGTGTGGAAATCATCATTAGGAGTCACGGTGGCTCTTCAGACAGCTCCTTTCATACCACTGCATCCCAGTTAGCCTACTGACAGTGCAGTGCTTCATTGGGGCACCTCCTCTTCAGCATCCCGTGCTGGAACGGAAAGCTTCTGTCAGCTTTCCCTGCACTGGCCATGTTTAATGGCTGTTGCCATAAGGCAAGATGTGTCTGTTCTCAGCCTCTCCGAGTTCTGTGTTAGTGTTGACAATTTTCCACTGAATGTACTAGCCCAGTTGCTGGAATTAGATTCATTCCTCACCTACTTAAAAAATGCCTTTTTAATGGTTTAGCCCCAATGAACAGGGAATATTCCTTGTACCCTTCCACTTTCCTGATTGATTTTGTACACTTCTGAGATTGCTGGTGTATGTAGATTGTTTCTCCTATTTTCTGGTGGCAGCTAAAATCAGAACATAGTGAGGGACCCCACAGTGCAATGCACCAAGCTGTGTTTGACTTCCATCAGATAGAAGCATGTGGTCCCATTGTGGTTTATATGGAAAATACAATATTGGCTCTACAATACCAGTGAGTAGCATACATTCAGCTGATAAATCTGAGGATAGCTTAATATCCCCAGTGTAGTTAACGTGAAAATGTCAAGTCATGACAAACTAAGCCAGTGTGGTACCTCTCAGAACAGGAATGGGTCAGGCAGAAGCGGGAGTAGGTTACAGTGACACCTCCCTCCCTTCATAGCACTGTGCCCCCAGACCTTTTGAAATATTCTCAGCTGAAGCAGATCCATAAACCAAGAGCTAAATCAGGCTGCTCAGAGCCTCTTTTTACTCAAAATCATAGAATCGTACAACCACAGAGTGTTTTGGGTTGAAGGGACCTTTAAAGCTCATCCATCTCCAAACCCCTGCCACAGGTAGGGACACCTTCCACTAGAGTGGGTTGCTCCAAGCCCCATCCAACCTGTCCTTGAACACTGCCAGGGATGGAGAAAATGGAGCCAAAGTTGGTGGGAATAATGACAGTGTTAAAGTAATGGGGTGAAGCAACCAGCTGATGTCCAGATCCTCTCTTCTAACCATCTCAGAAACCAGTGTTTTGCTCTAAACCTTGCTATTCCAACAACTAAACAACCCTTGCACTCGATGAGGGCATTTTGCTGCCTCAAATGTTAGGGGGGAAAAAAAAACTTACTTTCCATTCACAAGAGCATTTAAACAACACTTTACATCAAAGCCCTTTCATTCCCCAGCCAGAGGAGTTATAAATGGGGCTCGGTGCAATCGGTGCGGCTCCTGTCTCTGGACGGGGCACTTCAAATGCCTCGTGCTTTCAAATGCCACAACATTAATATCCACCATCCTGGAAGTTAAAAGAATATTTATACACGTACACATCACATTAATAATGCATCGATTGACTGCTCTTATATTTAGAAACTAATATATTAAAACAAATTACCAAGTGACAAAACTTTCTTGACAGGGGATGAAATATGTTGGTCTCCTTTATTGTATGTTATATATATTATTAGAAATCAAGTAAATTCTTCCCATGCTGTGCCTTTTTAAACCAAGGTCTTTGTGTCTGATTCTCATTTATGGTCTGAGCTCTGTGTGCTCCCCTGCTCATGTGAAGTGGCCACGGGGCAGATAAGAACCAAGTCTTTCAAAACTGAAGACTTTAAATCTCCTCATTTGGGATGTACTTGATGGGAGAAAATAACCTTCCACCCTGCCTATAGCTACGCTGAGGGTTGGAAATCAAACACTAAGATTTCAGGACCCCAATACTAAAAATCTGAAAGGTCTTTAGCGTAATCCTTTAATCTGTTTACCGCCAGATACAAGAGAAAATGCTTATTTACAAGAGCAAACATCTACTTCCATTTCAAATAGGAGTTTAATCTGTTTAGAGAAAGGCTTGGGAGGAAATAATTCAAACTACTTTAAAGATTAAGGTTATCATCATCTTTTTTTTTCCTTCAAAGGAGATCACAAGCAACCTTCAGAGGAAGTTGCTCTTCCAAATTAGCCTAAAAGTGCTTAAAATACTCAATTATTGACCTCATTGCAGTAAACTTATATATGAGATGGGCCAATTTTTGCCTATTTTGGAATGGCTGTAAAACCGGTGGCCCCACATCGGGTGGGTTTCCCGTCCTGCAAACGTGTGCATGGTTCCAGTTGTTCAATTAAGCCTTATGAGTAGCTCTGACACAGCCTCATTTTCAGGAGATGACACGATTATGATGTTATATTCCATTTTCACTCCTGTACTGCAGTCATTAGTGTGCTCTGCAGCAAACATTAGCGATGTTTTTGAAAGGGCTTAGTGCTTAAATGCTTGGTTTTCTTTTGAGTCTCTATTTAAATATACTTCTGATTGAAACCATCCATCCTACCAGGCAGCCCTTCCTTGTGCTCTGCATCGATTTCCATGAAACACCTTCTCTTGAGGACAGCAGAAATCGACTCCTGTTTACTGTAAATCTGCTTACCCTGGTGAAAACAGGGTAATTTTGGGGAGCAAAGACGGACACTGACCTCCCAGCACTTTGGCAGGGGACAGGGATGAGGCAAAATGGAGCTGCAGAGGTGGCTGCATGGGAAGGATCTGAGATTAAAGTAGCAGCTCTGTGGGACTAAAACCCAAACCTGCTCCTCTTCCCCAAAATACCACCTTGGTAACATGGAACATCAGCAGTGGGAATGTCACCACCTCGCACAAGGCAGTGGCATCACCTCAAGTGATTAAACTGCCCATGATGAAGAGTTTAGACTGATGTAACGTGAGTTGTCTCCTGTATCAGCCAGCATCTCAGATGTATTCTAAGTCATTTGCAGTTGTGGATGAGTGCCTGCACACTGAGGTCCACCAGCCTTTGGTTCCTGACCCTTTTCTTATGAAGTCCAGACATCCCCAGGCTCCTCAACCCTCTTGAGCCAACAGCAGAGCTGCCAGAGTCTCAACGCAGCCAAGCTTTCAATAAGATCTCAGCAGAAGCAGCCATGTTACGAGCTAATGGACTTAGCTCCAGTGGAACAGTCACATCCCTTCACATTCTGTCTGGATTTATCCCTCAATTTGTAGTACTTGAAGTGCAGGCAGTGCTCTCCTGCATCTTGGGTAGCTCCTTGATTCACAGCAGTGCCTTGTTCCACAGCAGAAATCAGAGAGCTTTAAAGAGAAAATCACTTCTTTCCCTCCGCCTTATTTTAGATCCAAAAATTGGTGGTTATAAAAACAAACAGGGAGCAGTGGTGCCAACACATCCCAGATATTCCAGTATCTCCCAGCTTGCTCCTCTTGGCAATCCAAAGGTCAGGGCAGTCTTCCTCCAAGAGCTCTCAGGAGGAGGACATCAGCAATTATCCATGTGAATTATCCCTGATAATTCAGAGACTCAGCCCTTGTGCTGGTTTTCAGGCTTTGGTGATGGATGATACCTGTGTGTTCCTGGAGCACTGCAAAGCAAAAGGATCAAACTCAATTCGATCTCCATCCTTCAGATAGTGATTTCCTTTTCTTTTTTCTTCAGGAGAGGTAAGATGGGGGGGGAGGCACCAGGAAACATAAAAAAACATTCCATAAAGAATGGTTTGATTTGTTTGGCTGAGTTTTTATAGGCATGGGAAGTACCAGGTTTGCTTTATTAGGAGTGTGAAATATCTTTTGATGCTCTGAATGGGCTGTTCTTCCTCCCTCTACAGAGTGAGGCCATCAAGTACCACCAAGGGATAAGCATGGCAGAGTATGGGACCATCAGGTGAGCTTCCCTCTCTTCAGGTAAGCTTGGCTTTCTCCTCGATGCCCATGTTTCTAGATGTATATGTTGCACCTAAGGATGGCTCACGGGGTCTTTACTTTCCCACGAACCTTGGATGCAGTAATCATAGAATCATGGGATGGTTTGGCTTGGAAAAGACCTTAAAGCTCTTCCAGTTCCAACCCCCTGCCATGGGCAGGGACACCTTCCACTAGGGCAGGTTGCTCCAAGCAAGTCCTTTCCAACCCAAACCCATTCTGTGTTTCTACAATGAAACATAAAAACTGAACCAGACTCTGACAAAGCTTGAAATTAGTTCTACAAGTCTGAGATTGAAGATACTGCTGTCAATGATGCTGAAATGATAAGACATTTTGAAAGGCTTTCCCACAGGTCTGGGCTAAGGAGGTAATTTGGGCTGCAGATTTTTCCCATACCAACTTGGGAAATTCAGACAGTGAGTGGAACAACCTTGTGAGGTTTTGACGGGAGCATTTTGTGAAAAGCCTCAATTTCAGCTTTCCTTTTTGATGGGAATGTCAGTAATTCGTGCCATATCAAACGAATGCAGTTCTCACTTCCCAACAGTGAAGAATTCCCTTGCTGAAGAGTGATCTAACTTCAGCAATAAGTGATGGAGTCAGCAAGGTGAAAGTTAATTTCTTTGTAACAAGGGTTTAATTTAAACTAATTATTGCTATGTTAAAGAGCCAGTGTCCTCCATTATTTATTTACAGCCTGCGCATTAAAATGCTTAACTAGAGCTCAACCTTATTAAACCAATCTGCAGCATCAGCAGATCAGTCACTTTTGCAGCCTCCTCAGAGAGCCCGAAATGATCCTCCTTATATTCTTTTAAATGCAGACCCCAAAGTCACCCTGATATCAGGAAGGGATTTCTTACAAGGCAAGGAGTGAAGCTGTTACCCACACTCTCATCTGGGCCTAAATCAGAGCAGAGCAATGCTTTTAAAATGTGTGAATATGGAATATTCACATGTAAGCAAGAGCTGTGGGGAGCGTGTGCCAGCTTTCGTTTGGGGTTTGGAGTCAAATAAGAGCAATTACAGAGTGTGTGGTATTGTGGAGCCTGTCCAGGACTTTTTTAAGAGGGATTGCTGATGCTTTGTTAAGAAATGATCCTGCCCTGGGAAATGAGTTCCTGCCCTCACCACTGCTCCTATAAAGCAAAAGGCTTCATCTCAGGATGGTGCCAGCAATAGGGTAAGGGGTGGTCTGATCTCAGTTCCCCTTATCAGAAGAAATGAAATACAAATTTCGTAAGACTTTAAGTTTTGGTGATGGTCTGGATGAACATTAAACATTTTAGATGATAAATAAGCTCATGTTGAAGAGCATCCTCATTATTACGTAGGAAAGTAAATCACCTTGGAGCACTTTAACAGTCCCAGAACACAGCATCCTAACAGAGTGTTCAGCACGCTACTTTTGGGTGATTTTTCCTTTCCCCCCATTACAAACCATAGTCCTGAGCATTCATAGAGTCATAGAATCATGGAATGGTTTGTGCTGGGAGGGCCCTTAAAGCTCCTCCAGCTCCAACCCCTGCCACGGGCAGGGACACCTTCCACTAGAGCAGGTTGCTCCAAGCCCCTGTGTCCAACCTGGCCTTGAGCACTGCCAGGGATGGGGCAGCCACAGCTTCTCTGGGCACCCTGTGCCAGCGCCTCAGCACCCTCACAGGGAAGAGCTTCTGCCTCAAAGCTCATCTCAATCTCCCCTCTGGCAGGTTCAAGCCATTCCCCTTGTCCTGTCCCTACATCCCTTGTCCAAAGCCCCTCTCCAGGTCTCCTGGAGCCCCTTTAGGCACTGGAGCTGCTCTAAGGTGTCCCCTTCAGGAGCCTTCTCTTCTCCAGCTGCCCCAGCCCAGCTCTCTCAGCCTGGCTCCAGAGCAGAGCTGCTCCAGCCCTCGCAGCAGCTCCGGGGCCTCCTCTGGCCTCGCTCCAGCAGCTCCACATCCCTCTGGTGCTGTTCCCCAGAGCTGGATCAGGGCTGCAGGGGGGGTCTCCCCAGAGCGCAGCAGAGGGGCAGGATCCCCTCCCTGAGCTGCTGCTCATGCTCTGGGGGTGCACCCAGCACATGGTGGGGTTCTGGGCTGCTGGAAAAGTCCATATGACTTTGGAAACATCTTTTGGACCTATGGAAAAGTCCCTATGGAGCGAGGTCCTGCACTCCTGATCGCAGCTTTTGAATGAAAGCAGGCTGGGGCTGCAGCTTGCCTGGCTGCTGGGCAGCAGCAGGCAGGAGGTGCTGATGCTTTGCTGAGGAGATGATCAGCATCCATCCTGCCTGCAGGGACGGGGCTGCCTGGCAGGTTCGGGAATGGGTTTTCCATAGTGGACAGATAGAGGAGAAACTGTCTTAAATCACAGCAAGAGCAGTTCTTAATGGAAATAGGTAACAGCTTGCCAATGGCAGTGGAGAGGAGGACATCTCCAACCCTAGCTATTCTATGGTTCCATGATCAGGAAGCGGTGACCTTACCGTCTAAACCTTTGGTTAATCCTTAAGGATTATTAAACCCTATCAGGGATGATGAAGGGTAGAACTGGTCCTGATTTGCAGCTGACGGATGAACATCCCGATTTTGGAACTCCTTGCTCGGTGGGTTCTGCCTTCTGGGGTTTGGCCACTAGATGCCCTGCACGCTGCAAGGAGCACAGAGACATCACCGTGTCCCTGGTCAACACCGACGCAGAGGTGGACCCCAAACTGCACCTCTGGGCTTCGGTGGCTCCTTCTCCAACACGTGGGGGATTCTGTGTGACACGAAGACTCTGCAAAACGTGGGGTTCTGCGGGGAGTCCATCTGTCCTGCTGGAAACACGGCACGTAATAGCAAAATTATCACAGAATAGAATCACAGAACAGTTTGGGCTGGAAGGGACCTGCAAAGCTCATCCAGTTCCAACTCCCTGCAGTGAGCAGGGACATCTCCAACTAGATCAGGTTCCTCAGGACCACATCCAGCCTGGTCTTGAATATGTCCAGGGATGGTATCTCCACCACGTCTCTGAGCAGCCCAGTGTTTTACCACCCACACTGTGATGAGGTTCTTCCTCACCTCTAGCCTTCCTCATGTCCAGCTTATCACAACCAAGGCATTAATTCTCTGTGCTCCTTCTGCCTGGGCTCATTGCCTGCTTGCCCAGGGCTGACTCCAAATTCTCGACCTCACTGTCCCAAAAGGCTTTCTTCAGCAGTGGCTTCAGGAAACCTGGGCTTTTCCCTGGCGCTTGACAAAGTGCACTTGTGGCCTTGTATTAGTGGCAGAATTAATCACGCTGACAGGCCAGTGCAGCCCCATCAAAAGGGCAGAGCTCCACGAGGCCGAGCAGCTCCTGCCCCGGCCTCCATCTGAAGCCATTCTTTGCAAACACTCATTCATTTTGTAGACAGATCTGGGGGGACTTATTTTTGGTGTGTCCCCTGGGCAGGTTTTCAGTTTTCACTGTGACTGGCAGGGTCAAGTGACAGAAATGCTTTTCTGTGGTGATGGGCAGCAGAGAAAGGAAGCCTTTGTCAGCATGGAGCTGCCACTCTCTTTTGGTGACACCTTTCTTCCAGGCCTGCCAGCGAAGGCGAAATGGCTGTGATTTGTTTGGTAACTCTTTTTGGACGTGCCTCTACTTCCACCTATTTATAACCTGAGCTTATAACCCTGAGTTAGCCCCTGGTTTTCCATAGCCTACCCTGTCGTTAGGCTTGGAAAAGGTTCCAGGGACAGTTGTTGGATATGTTTTAATTATTTTCTTTTAATTTGACTGAAATTTCACAGTATGAGTGTAATGTTTTATTCCTTCTCTTGTTGTTTGCACTGCTTAGCTCCCGTTCTGCGTGTGTGTGCGTATCCTGTTGCACCAAGCACCGGTGCTCTCTGACGCTGCAGAAGCCTGCAAGGTGAGCAGGTACATGATCTAGTGGAAGATGTCCCTGCTCATTGCAGGGGGTTGGACTAGATGAACTTTGAAGGTACCTTCCAACCCAGACTATTCCATGATTCTACAATTCTAGGTGGACAGGCTTTGCTGCAACAACACCCTGCAGCAAAAGCAGCTTGGACCACAGTCTGAAACGGAGCAGGACGGTTAGTTCATACCACGACTCGTGCATCCTAGAGCCTGCACCCTGCAACCACTGGTGCTGCCACAATCCCCAGGGTCCACTGGGTGCATCTTGGCTTGCCCCTCCAGGGAACCTCTGCATCGCATCCAGGTTTCCAAACACCAGTGGTGGACACCTGGATGTGCTCCTGTACAACCTGCTCTAGGTGCCCCTGCCTTAGACCAGATAATGTCCAGAGATCCCTTCCAACCCTAATGATTCTGTGGTCTGCTGGATGGGCTCTCCTGGCCACCAGGAATGGCCAGAGGGGTCACACTCCTGCAACATGCTCCAACTCCTCCATGCTCCTCAAGCATAAGGGCTCAGTGCATGGTTCTTGTGTTTGCCTTGAAATCACGGGGATTTCAGCGTGCTGCCCCAGCAAGGCACATGTTAACGCCAAGAGAGGAGCGCGATAGAAGCCTGGAGTGCAGAACCCATTTCTTCAGCTGCATTTTCCCTGAAACAAAACCTTCTTCAAGAAAAAAAAGGACCTTTCTCACCCTTTGTGCAACCAGGAGCAGGATTTTCTCACATGCCAAACATCAATAGAGCTGCGAAGCTCTAGGAAAAACATCCTCTGAGTTCTCTCTCTGCAGATATCCTCCCTTGGAGCCTTCCTTTTTTAAACGCCTGCTAAACCCACCTCCCTGCTTTTCTTCATCATACTCCCAGTCCCTTTCCTTCTCCAGAAATAAATCTGAATGTCTCTTGAACTCATTTATACTGCTCGGTTGCCTTCCCCAGCCTAACTCGTTCCATATGGCTGTTGCTCTTTGCGTGGAGCAGTTCTGCCTGGGTTCCCTCATTTACTTCCAAGATTCTTAATTTTATGAACAATTTCCTAACAATCAGATCAATTAGAATGTGGAAAAGTCCTCCAAGGGAAGCGGTAGGATCCCTGTCACTGGTACGGTGCAAATTTGGGCCAGACAAAGCAATTCTGACCGTCCTCTGCGGAACAATCCTTTGGATGGGCTGATCTAATAAAGCAGATATTTTCCATCTTGGCATTTGCATTCCTGGGGCCTGATCCTCCTCCCAGTGGCACCAGTGGCCAGGATCTCCTGGCTCTTCGGGGCAGAGCCTTCTTTTGTGGCTCTGGCTTTTTCCATGGCGAGGGCCACGTGATGTGGAATCATTTTGGGTTATTTAGGCTCGCTTTCACAATTATAGCTGCTGCTGCTCTGCTATTCTTGTTTCTTTTCCTTATTTATTCTGAGTAATGCCTGACACATGCTTATTTCATGCTTCGTCCCGATGTATTTCAACGCAATGCAAACATGAAGAATGAAACCAATACAGTTTTAATGGATCAAATACCATCCTACTAAAAACCACAATTTTCGAATCAAGGTTTTTATTGAAACAGACTTTCATTCAGAGCAAAGCGTCCTACTGAAAACCAACAGTTTTCCAGACTCTTGCCCAATGGTCTCTTTTATTTTCCCATCTCAAACAGGTAATTTTCCAATCAGACCCATTATACCAAATCAATTTACGTTCACCAAAAATATATAATTACAAGAATTAGCCCAAACCAATGTATTTTTTTAATCCTTCGCCTGTTAACTCAAGCCACATATATCTGGAAGTAGGAATTCTGTCAGAGACCAATGGGAATGTATTCCAAACAATGCATTCTTATTCAGATTCTTATACACTTTAATCAAAAAAGTCTTGTATTATCTGCAACCAATATCTTCCAAGTCAGCCCGTTGCATTTTATTTAAAGTCAGACCTCTTCGACTGACCCCCTGGTTCCTGCGGAATTAATAGCGTATGCGAATTGAATGCGATGCCTAATGACTTTGATAGAATAACACGAGCAAGTTATTTCCAGTATATCTAGAACGAATGGCTATATAGCTGATATTTACCAAACCAAAACATACTCTTATTGAAAACAGGAGGGATACCAAAGGAGGACTAGCTTTTTCCCTGGCCTTGCATGGCTGGAAGTGTGGAGGCCCAAAGGGCAGTGCTTGGGGGAGAATATTCTCACTCTCTGAACTTCTACTGTCTCAAGCAGCACACAACAGTGAGAGCACTTTTGTGCTGGAGACTCCCACATTGCAATATACCTCCCATAACCTCCAAAAAGCCACAAATCTGAGAGTTTTCAATACCACAGCTTGCATGGAACCATCTCCATGGATGGTTGGGAAGCTTTCTGTGGCTCCAGGCCAGCAGAGATCCACCTGCCTGGAGCCAGCACTTCACTGGATCATCTCCACCCCTGAGAGGTGGTTGTTGACAGCGGTTATATCTGCTCTCGGCTTTCACTTCCGGCTAGAAGACAGGCTCTCCTTTC
Source organism: Nestor notabilis (assembly GCF_000696875.1). Classification (NCBI taxonomy): domain Eukaryota; kingdom Metazoa; phylum Chordata; class Aves; order Psittaciformes; family Psittacidae; genus Nestor; species Nestor notabilis. Next base: position 26,471 of record NW_009945019.1, on the reverse strand, counting down.
TCCAGGGCATCGTGGAGCTGTTCTCTGTGCCGGGTCTAGCTCCAGATGAGCTTCCTTGCACGTGGATGACCAAATTCCTGAATTCTTTGTTAAAGAAGGTCTCATCAGAGTCTTATAAAACAGCAATAAAATTTTCCTATCATGGGTAGTTTACACCACATGATATGTCCCTTCAGCTCTCTACTTTTTCCTGCCTGCAGCTGAAATTCCAGCTCTTAGTTCCCATGACCATAGTGATCTCACCTTGCTTTAGCAGCCATCTGGAAGTGAAATATGCGCTCCGATGTGACACAGGAAGGAAAAGTGCCACCACAGGACAAGTCCTCTGATCTTCATGGGGCTTGGATCACCCTTGGGAGATGCGGGTGTTCCTCTAGGACTGCGAACAGGAGGAGCAGGCAGCAAGGGATACCTCCAGTTGGGTGGACAACCATGGACCACAGCGCCTATGGGTGTGCCAGTAGGGGATGGTCCCACCTATGCAGTGCCTAGGAATGGGGAGAGGGGCAGGGGGCTTCATGGTATTGTTGAGTCCCAGTCTTCATCCCTGCTGTGGCTGATGAGAGGGTTGAGATGGGGTCGGCATTTGGATGCCTGCCGGGCAGTGGGAACGCTGGGAAGCCAGCCTGGCTAAATTCATTTACTTCTCTGCTTGCTCCTGTATTTATGGAGGGGCTTAGCAGGCTTGGCAGCATTCTGGTATTCCAGCAAAATGAGATATTAATTTTCTCCTAAACGCTCTGTAATTTTATTTTATTAAAACTTTTACAAGGAGAGGAGGGGGGGAGGTTTATTTGCACCATCCCAAATGGGTGCCAATAAAACCTTTATACCCTACCGCAGGCTCAGGTACTCCACGTCTGCAAAGACAAACACGTTGTGCAGAGAAATTATTATTTAAAAAATACATATTAGAGAAAGGATATAAAACTTTATGAGTGCTGTATTTCCTTCCCGACTTTCTCCAGTGCTACACACCAAGCATAGAGTCCTGACAGGGAGGGAAGAGGGAAATAAACCTTTGGGCAAATGTAGGGATCTCTGAGAGTACTTCCAAGGTTTTTTACTGGGTAAGTAATACCCTGATTTTGAGGTCTGGTGCCTTAGGAACTGAGGTGGGTTTAGAGGAGACCTGTCCCAGCATCACCCCCTGGTTTGAGGGGCTGGGAAGGTCACGTCCCTTGGAGGGTGATGGGACTTTCCAAAGTAACCCTACAAGGGTTTTCCTCCTGCTTTTTAACCCCAGAGCTTTTAACACCTCTAAGGACAAACTTTTACCATCACCTCTTTCAGATCATGGGGTTTTGCACAAAAAGGCTGATCTCAGCTTGGCTAACCTGGCTTAACCCTGCTAAAGCCAGATGATTGCTCCTGGTTGAAACTAGCCAGGAATTGAGTCTTTATGGGGAGAAATTTGTTTACAGCCATAGACTGGGCAAAGGAAGCTTGTGCAGCCCTTCCACAGCACTTATTCACACAAAGCTTTAATATTTGATAATGTTATTTAATAAAATCTGTTACAAGGTTCTTAAATAACTCTTTATGACCCTTTTATGATTTATGCCATGACACATAACCTCGGGTGTATATATTTAATGTTATTACAGATGTGTAAACTGATATTAATTGTACACATTTTCCCCTGAAGTATAAGAACTTCTTTTTTCTCTTTTTCCCTTGGCTATATAACTAGACATATAATAATTTCTACAGAAGGTAAAACCAGCACATATAGTAAAAAATGGATGAAAAATGTTTGCGCAGCTCTGCCTTTCATTTTAAATGAATATAAATGTTCGTATATGTCATAAATTTAAGCTGCAAGTAAATTACTGCCAAGTTCTGAGCCCATCTCGTGTTTGAATCCTGGAGTAAAATAGAAAACATTTGTTGAATCAGTCTGCTGAAAGCAGCAAGGAAATGATGTAATGTTTATGAAATATGCAGTTTTGATACAATCCAATTAGCACTCTCGGTTGCTCTCTAGCAAGCTTGCAGCAGGTTTGCTGGGATGGCCCCACAGCAGCAGGGATGGGTGGCTTCCCTTTGGAGGTTTCCTGTAGGTTACTCTCAATGCTGCTAAGGATGTCCCCCTAAATCATCTTCGCCAACAACAGTCCAGGACACGTACCGAAGGTAGGGCAGGGCAAATGGGTGAGCAAAGCTGGGTTTCCAAGGACACCTTTCGGCAAGGACTGCTAAATCTTCCTTTTTTCCTCAGTAAAACACCCATAGGCATCTGCTGCCTTCCCGTGTGACAGGGATGGTGCAGGATCCCCTCTCTGGTGTCTTCTACGGAGTGAATCCAGGAAGCTCCCTCAAAGTGGCCATAATCAGCAAAACAGGACTGGGACATGCAGTAACATCCCAAAGTAGAACTCCAGCACCAGGAGCTGCATCCTGGCTTTCTGAACCTCCAGGATTTTCCACCCTGAAATCCATCTCTGCAAATGATAACCCCCAGATACAGCATCAAAAAGAAGGAAAACAAAGCCAAGATACCTTCCTCTTCCAGCGTGATTTACAAAACATTTCAGCATCTGGAACAAGGGACATTAGTTTTGATTATTTCCTTATGATATTTATTCAATTTGTTATACTTCAAGTTGTTATTGTTTTCTATTCTCTCCCTCCCTCACTCTGTTCTTCCCTTTCATCCCCCTATTTCTGTTCATTTGTCAAGCACAGCTGAAGGAAAAAAGTCATCTGCAGGAAAAAAAAGGAGTCTAAATATGTCACCAGAGTGGCCTTTTTTGCTTTATGGCAGTAAATGAAGTGCCTGCCCCGCAAAAAAAATAAAGCCAGAATTTGAAGTTTGACATTATAATGACCAAAAGCGAAGCATGAAAGTGAGCCAGGAATCAAGCACTTGGGCAGCGTATTTACCCAAGCCTCTGCTAATGACGGGTAATGCTGCTGATGGATGCACACACGTGCCTGCCCTGTCACGGGCTGCAAGTTACCTTGAACTCACATTAAACAGGGAATGCAAAGTGGCCATGCCCAGGTGGCACAGGGACACAGCCTCACCTGGGGCCTTATAAACCAGTCAAAGCTGCTGAAACCAGCCCAGGGATGGTTCAACATGACCCGGCTTGAGCCCAGAACCCCCCCATGTGCTGGGTGCACCCCCAGAGCATGAGCAGCAGCTCAGGGAGGGGATCCTGCCCCTCTGCTGCGCTCTGGGGACACCTTAGAGCAGCTCCAGGGCCTAAAGGGGCTCCAGGAAACCTGGAGAGGGGCTTGGGACAAGGGATGGAGGGACAGGACAAGGGGAATGGCTTGAACCTGCCAGAGGGGAGATTGAGATGAGCTCTGGGGCAGAAGCTCTTCCCTGTGAGGGTGCTGAGGCGCTGGCACAGGGTGCCCAGAGAAGCTGTGGCTGCCCCATCCCTGGCAGTGTTCAAGGCCAGGTTGGACACAGGGGCTTAGAGCATCCTGCTCTAGTGGAAGGTGTCCCTGCCCGGGGCAGGGGGTGGAGCTGGAGGAGCTTTAAGGTCCCTTCAACCCAAACCAGGCTGGGGTTCTAGGATGGTGACAGAAATTCTCAGGAGCTGGATCCAGTGGCCACAAGTCTCCTTTTTTTTCTCCCTACATGAGGACAACTGTGATGTCCTGTTGGCCAAGAAGGTTCCTCTCACCTTTCAACATGCCCATCCCAAGGAACGAACTGCAGGGATCTCTCCCCACCAGGGAGTTTGTGGAAGAGCTTATCATCAAGCCAGGCCCATAATGGATTTCTTGGCTCCCTGGCCAAAGCAGACACAAAACCCCAGCATGTTCTGAATCTCAGCTTCTTGGAGGAAAAGTATAAAACCCAAAACATGTCATGTTGGGTCAACCTGAAACGTCATCTTTGATTCAAATCTGAAGTACTTTTGTGTGCTTTCCTGAGTGGTTTAACTCTTGTTCTAACTTTGTCTCTTAATTTGTCCCTTTTAGAAATAAACAAATGCTATTTGGAAACAAAAGGCTCAAAGGTTTTGCTTGGGAAATGCCAAAAGCTTTAGCAAATCTGAAGTGAAATGTTTTGACATTTTCCAAAAGGAAAAAAGGAAAAGGAAAAATCTGTGCTGTTTCTAGCTGAAATCAACAGCTGAATCTGACCTGAACGTGTGAAGAGTTTCTCTTGTCTCCTAAAACTCTTCTAAAATGAAATTACTTTCAGAACAACAAAGAATACTCTGCCCAAGCATAGTTCTTGTCTCCTGTTGCAACAGAAGCCTCCAGGAACCCTGCACTCTCCTGCTCCATTGCCTGAGCTGGGCTCATCCTTCCCACAGGACCAGTATCCTTATGGATCTTCCTTTGCCAGACAACAGCTATTGGGACATAATAACCCACCTGTTAATAACCAGGCAGGAGGTGGCCCTTCTCAATATGGTGAGGATCTTGGCCAATACCTCATCTTCAAATCACTTCTAATCCCTCCTGCTCCTCCCATGTGCTCTCATTAAGCCCTGCTCTCATGAGATGGCCAGGGAATAGAATCACAGAATCATAGAATCAACCAGGTTGGAAAAGCCCTTTCAGCTCATCCAGTCCAACCATTCCCAGCGCTGCCAAGGCCACCACTAACCCCTGGCACTGAGGCCTCGGCTCCACGGGCTGTGAACACTTGCAGGGACGGTGACTCCAGCCCTGCCCTGGGCAGCCTGTTCCAATGCCTGAGCACCCTCTGGGCAAGGAATTGTTCCTCAGCTCCAGCTAAACCTGCCCTGGGGCAGCTTGAGGCCGGTTCCTCTTGTGCCATCCCTTGTTCCTTGGGAGCAGAGACCAGCCCCCTCCTGGCTCCATCCTCCTGTCAGGCAGTTGCAGAGAGCGATCAGGTCCCCCCTGAGCCTTCTCTTCTCCACACTAAACCCCCAGGTCCCTCAGCCCTTCCCCATCACACTTGTGCTCCAGGCCCTGCTCCAGCTCCGGTGCCCTTCTCTGGCCCCGCTCCAGCACCTCAATGTCTCTCTTGCAGTGAGGGGCCAGAACTGACACAGGGTTCAAGGTGCAGCCTCACCAGTGCCCATAACAGCAGGAAAACAGTCAAAGGTCTACTAAGGTTGGTGCTGATTTTGGTGGTGTTTGTCACTTCAGAGTGTTTCTGAATGTGGTCTTCTCTTTGCTGTTCTCTCCTCTTCAGTGCCTGCACTTATAATGAGTTGGCCAGTTGCTCCATCCGGGGTGAGCTGAATTTGTTTAAGTCAGTTTACAGTGGCATGGGATAGAGCTGGGCGTTACAGCACACAGTCAATAAATTACCAGCTTTTAAGAAATGTGTTTGAACAATGGCGAGAGACAATAGCTGAGATGAAAAAGAGTAAAAATCGTGCCTGCTTTGAGGAAAGCAAACACAATGCTGCTGCCAGCAGTCACCCCATGTGGGTCTGAGCTTGTGTTTTCCACATCTCCCATGCCTGGCCCAACTCACCAGCCCTTTCTCTGGGCATTACCATGGCAAATCGGGCTGTGAGTGTGAGAAACACCCTCTTGGTCAGGCCAGTCCCTTCTGCTGCAGAAATGCAGAAGAAAAGCCCATCCAGGCTGGCATGGGTGGACATCAGCCTACCTGATCCCATGGGACCATGCATCTCTTCTCAGCCTCAACTGGTGCAATGCAGTGAGCTTTGATTTTATGGCCCTGGGGAATTTGTAACGCAAGAGCAGCAAAACAGGCTGAGAACATTGAGGTTGTTCAGCCTGGAGAAGAGAAGCTGCTGGAGACCTCAGAGCAGCTTCCAGTGTCTGAAGGGGGCTACAAGGATGCTGGAGATGGACCTTCATCGGGGACTGGAGTGATAGGACAAGGGGAGATGGGTTCAGACTGAAACAGGGGAAGTTCAGGTTGGAGATAAGGCAGAAGCTCTTCCCTGTGAGGGTGCTGAGGCGCTGGCACAGGGTGCCCAGAGAAGCTGTGGCTGCGTTCAAGGCCAGGTTGGACAGAGCTTTGGGTGATATGGTCTAGTGTGAGGCATCCCTACCCATGGCAGGGGGTTCAACTGGATGATTTTAAGGTCCGTTCCAAACCAAACCATTCTATGAAAACTGCTGCAAAACAGTTATGTGCTTATTGCAGGTTACCTCTGGCTCTGTGAAATGCTGGTTCTCTGTCTCACCCCCCCCAGGCGAGAAGAGATGCATGAGGCTGCGTCGCTCCCCACCGAGGCAGAACCACAATTCCTCAGCTCCTGGCCACTGGGAAAGTTTACTGTGGAAATTGATACCCTCCTAAAAGTCCTTTTTCACCCCGGTGTCACTGCAGGTAGGGCTGGGTCAGAGGATTACGCTGCGGCTGCCCGCCGCACTCATTGTCCTCTGAAGCGTGGATGAATGGGGTAATTTAACCCCAAGGAGATAACAAACCGCCTGTCTGTACCTTTGCATTTCCCATGAAGCTGCTGAGTGTTGGTTTAAAGGGTCTTTTAACAAATTATCAGGACATCTGGCTCCTTCCAGGTGCTCTGTGTCACTTTGGTCATCAACTGAGAACGGACAGAAGAGCTTTAATTACCTCCAACACTCATTCCGTGCCATTGGGACCTTGAAAAAGGGCTGGCGGGTGGTGGGTACCATGTCTTAAACTCCGATGGTCCATCCCACTAAGAAAGTTTTGCTCCTCAGACAATACCTGCACACAGGGAGCTTTATGAAACATTTCTCCACTTTTCTAGGTATGAGCCAACATATTTCAAAGTGGGAGGCAAATGGGTAACATTTGTACCAGTTTAGCCTAATACCAATAATGCTTCTACCAATCTATACCAAAAATTATGAAAATATATCAATCTAAGATTATACCAGTTAATACAACTGGACATTAGTTGTCCCCTTCGCCAACATTTATGGGTTGATGCCTTCTACGAGCAATGAGGCATGTGAATCTGTGCTGCCTTGTATATGCCAGCAAATTTCCCAGGGAAACTATTATCCTTTTTTCCCCTGTATTTTTTACCCATAGATAGGGCTCTGATGTTTAATTTCCCAAGAAATAACAGCCCCTTTTCTTCTTCCTTAGTTGCTGTGGGTTATTTGTCCAAGAGAATCTGGGTGCAACCAGCATCGTGAGAAGTACAGGCAGCAACTGCTCTATACAGCCCTTGATCCTAAAGGGCAGCATCCCTTGTATCCCGGGTCTCTGTGCCCAGCTAAGATACCTGGAAGCAGGCACTGAGCCTGGGATAATTCATTCCTCTGGGGGCAGAGGATCCAGTGTTTCAGTACCTATCTTCATGAAAGGCTGCAGGCCTTAGATCACAGCTGTAATTTTGCCTCATGTCAGATTTTCCAGCAGATGAAATGCATTCTGCTCTGGGAAGCCATCTACCATTGCAAACATTCAGCATAAAACAGCCTATCAGTTTTATTAAGCAGGATGCTGGGCAATTTAATAGCCTGCTTTAATTTGGTAGAATTCATCCAGCTTAAGTATTTTTCCATCTTCGACTCAACCCATTTTATGATTTATCAATTACCTATTTCACATATATCATAGGTTTAACTTTTTCACTCTCTAAATCATATTCCTGGCTGAAGAACTTGGGGGGGGGGGGTTGCAATTGAAAACAAACCCAAACCCAACTCGTGTCTATATACAAGGCATGATACTTTCTGTGACATATTTAAAGCATCATTTATGACAGATGCAATGCAGCCATGAGTCAGAAGATTTGCAGGATGTTCGTGAGGTTATAGTGACCTTTTGAGGATAAACTGTATTACGTATTACTCTTCCCTACAAATAAACCTGATTTCCATCAACAGGATGTTCTGTTGGGTTGTTTCTTCCCCATACTAAGTATACAACCCATTATGGAGAAAACCTCTCCCATAGCATCACTGGTGCCTCAGATGGCTTGAGAGGACCTTCCCTCCAATTCAAACACACGATGTTGGTTGATGAGAAGCTAAATATAACCCAGCTTCAGTGTGTGCCCACAGCTCAAAAACCAACCATGTCCTGGGCTGCATCAAAAGAGATGTGACCAGCAGGTCAAAGGAGGAGATCCTGCCCCTCTGCTCTGCTCTCATGAGACCCCACTTGCAGCACTGGGTGCAGGGCTGGTGTCCCCAGCATAAGGGGGACATGGAGCTGTTGGAGTGAGTCCAGAGGAGGCCACGAGGATGATCAGGGTCTGGAGCAGCTCCCATATGGAGACAGGCTGAGAAAGTTGGGGCTGGTCGCGC
>NW_009945019.1:4624-18044 GCF_000696875.1 Nestor notabilis | reverse complement strand
ACCTGGTCTAGTGTGAGGAGTCCCTGTCCATGGCAGAGGGTTGGAACTGGTTGATCTTAAGGTCTTTTCCAACCCAAATCATTCTGTGATTCTATGACTTTTCATTGATGATGGGAGGTATGTGGGTGTCTCCCCCAGAGCCTTATTTTGTAAAGCACATACTGAAACGCTGCCTGAAAAAACAAACACGAAGCTTAAATCCCTCACCCGCATCCCGAGGGGAACATCTCCATTCACTGGGTCGGGCGCCGGCCCAGGCTCTGGCTGTGCAAAGGCATGGCAATATAATTGCAATAGGCCCTGCAACGGCCCTGCCAAATTAAAATGAATCTTGTGTAAAGCTTTTCTTTTAATGGCCCATTGTATCCCATCCTGATCAGCTCCTGAAGACTTAAAGCTGGGTAAGAGCCTGGCTTCATGGAGGTCAATGGCAGAAACTTCCCCAGCTTAATGAGCTCACGGGCTCTCCCCATGTCTCTTACGATTTTATTTATGCTGTGGTTTAATGAATGATTGTCCAATGCAGATGCATAAATGACTCCAAATGAGACTGAGATCCCTCCAGTGGTTGGTGCTCTATGAAAACGGGATATTAGGCTGTCTCTGTCCCAGGGACCAGGAGGGTAAGAGAAAAGATAGGGAGAAAATACAACTCACCTGTGAATTTTAAGCCAGGCTGTAAATTTTGCCATTTTGCAGTGTTGCTGCTCCAGCTCAAAGCCACGGCATGGGCAGGCAAAAGGGAATTATTGCTCTGCAAAAACACCCCCAAAAAGCAATGAAGTCATGCAGGAAACCTGCACCAGAAGAGAGCAAAGGCTGAAGCCACCACAAAGCCCCTCTTCTCAGTATTACAGCTCCATTTTATAGCCAGTAGTGCCGTTGATCCATCAGCATCTCATCAATAGGGATCAATTTAATAAACCCATGTGATAATTAAGTGGGGTTTTATGGCTTCAGTCTGGTGAAAATGGTTTTAATTCGAGGCTTTAACATGGAAAATAAACCTTTCAAAACCCAAAATCGCCCATTAAAGTTGATGATATTGTGAAAAATGCTCATCTCATCCTCAGAAACATCCTCTGCGTTTTAATGAAGTGTAACAGCAAACATTATCAGGAGCATTAGAGGGGTTTGCCTCTGCCAGGAACCAGCCAGTCGCAAATGCTTTTAAATGGAAACAACTCAGAAATCTCAAAAATGTTTGCAAAAAAAGACATTTTCACTTTTCAACCAACTCTGTTATTGATTTCCCAGCCTGAATGAGGAATGCTTGTTGAATTTTATGGAAACTGATAGTGGGACTATATGAAACTGGCCATAAAAGATAACAGATTTTGTTTTAAAGTCAGATAAAAGTTATAGTCCCATGTTATTTGGCATGTGAATTTCCTATGATACCAATAAAAATGTTAGTTATAAAGCATTTCCTGAGGAATGGCTGTAACCCCAAATGATCATAGTTATTTGCTGAGGAAAATAGGTTTTATTCCAAACAATAAACCTATGCAGATTTATTAACCTGGGAAACACACAGGCAGCTCACGTACCAATCCGGTCCGAGCTGATGGAATTAATAACACTGATATAATGAAAAATCTCTTTTACACTCCAAAAGCATTGCCTGCATAATGTCACACATAGAAGAGTTTACTTAGCAGCCCTGTAGCTCTATTTTCCCATTCTTCACAGAAGTCTTCATTCACGATGGGTTGGTTCTGTTTAAATGCTGATATTTGCTATGGATCATGTTACTGCAGCGCTATTCCCTGCAGGTGAATGAAAGCTGAGCATGAACTAAGAAGAGAAACACTCAGAAGATGAACATTTGAAACAACCAAAAACGCTTTTCATGCTTTCAAGGTGATGGCGAGCAAGGCTGATGGGACAAACCCAGACCCTCCCCAGCATGCTCCATGGCTCCAGAGCACTTTAGCTTGCCTGTGGTGAGCTCACCTGAGCCCTCCTGGAATCCAACCACCGAAAATAAATGGGAAAAACACTTAATGGAGGGTTAAGCTGTGCTTGTTCCACCCAGGAACCTGCCAGAAGAGGGCTGGATTGGGACTGCAGTGAATAGAGGCTAAGTCCTGATGGCAGGTGTCAGGAGCGGGTCTCTCCACCAGAGATCTGTATTTTCCCTCTCCTTTAAGACCACAGCATAACTCTATTAATAGAGTGACACCACAGGATGTACAGCTATAAAAGCTTCAGCTGTCAGCTTTAGAACTGTCTTTCAGTACCTGAAGGGGCTCCAGGAAACCTGGAGAGGGGCTTTGGACAAGGGATGGAGGGACAGGACAAGGGGAATGGCTTGAACCTGCCAGAGGGGAGATTGAGATGAGCTCTTGGGCAGAAGCTCTTCCCTGTGAGGGTGCTGAGGCGCTGGCACAGGGTGCCCAGAGAAGCTGTGGCTGCCCCATCCCTGGCAGTGTTCAAGGCCACGTTGGACACAGGGGCTTGGAGCAACCTGCTCTAGTGGAAGGTGTCCCTGCCCGGGGCAGGGGTTGGGGCTGGAGGAGCTCTGAGGTCCCTTCCAACACAAACCACTCTAGGGTTCTATGATTCATCCCTTGTGCTTTGCTGGCAGAACATCAGCACAGCTCCTTTCCTCCCATGAGTTCAGGTGGCCACTCTATAAATCGCACCAAAGGCACCTACAACCTCTTGTCTTGGCCAGTTCAGCATCACCAGCCCCAGCACAGCCACTTCCTGTAGGGCCCAGGCAGTGGCCAAGCAAACCTCCCACTGTCTGGGGACAGCGCTCCTCAACTTCTCCAAAGCCAATGAAGTTTTTCACATTATCATGCAATGTTAACGTAGGAATAGCTGTCTTAAACCAAGAGACACTGAATGCTCACTCACCAGCTAGAGGGCAAAAGCTAAAGCTAAGTTTATGACTCACCTTCAGGAAAGATTCAACGGAGGTAACTAAGAGAACAGCCAGCTGAACATAAGGCTTGCTTTAGCTAAGTATTAAAGCCAGCGCAAAGATAAGATTCAGTTCGAAGGAAAAGGCACATTTTTCCCTAACATTGTTTCTTTTAATTTTTCTTCATTTTACCCTGAAACCAGCTACCACTGTTTAATTCATTCCACATTTCCCAGGGTCGAAGACCCCAATCCTAAGCAGCAGCGTGCTCCATAAATATTATTTCTTTTAGAGTGCAGAACAATATGTGGTTTATCCCATCCACTGCCTTCTCATCCTTGGGATGGATGGAAGTGGTGTCGGTGGGACAGCAGAGAGCTGTCAGAGAAGGCCATCATGAAACCCATCTCACCTCAGTGTGTGGAGCATATAGAATGAGAAGGAGGGGTGATAGCATCTTTGGAAGGTCTGGCTCCAAGGAGGTATTGATATGGCTGAAGGAGCACCCCAGAGCTGGAGAGGCTCAGCACTGGCCACCCTCTCCACAGCCTTCTAAGAGTCAGAAGTCCCATAGCATAGTTTGGGTCGGAAGGGACCTTCAAAGCTCATGTAGTCCAACTCCTCTGCAGTGAGCAGGGACATCTTCAACTAGATATGGTTGCCTTTCTCTGCCTTTTCCCACACAGAGTTTGCTCTCCTGGATAATCTCTTTTCAGAATAATTGACTTTCAAACTACCCCTGAAAACATCATTGGAAAACCAGATGGGAAACCATTTTACCTGGCTTTGGTACCTCCTTCCAGAAACCATCATCTCTATTGATGGCTGTATTTACAGGACCAGCGTTTTCTCCACGTGTTTAGCTGAGCAGCCTTCAAAGCTGGTGTGCTTTAAGTGCAGGCAGAGCACTGGCACACTCATCCCATGGATGTGGAATGGATAGGAGGATGCATGGGGCCCAGACCAGCTGGGTACATCCAATGCAACAGGCACCCCTGCAGCCAAAGAAAACACGGAGTCACATAGCCCCCCCCAAATAACATATACTCACCTGACCCACAACACCTGCAAACAGGAGCCGGAGGGTTGACAGGGGGATCTGGCTGCTGTACAGATCAGCACGTTCTGCTTTTATAAATGTATGTGTCTATACAGGGAGCAAGGGGCGAACATGCGTCCGAATCCGGCATTCTCCTAAGGCAGAACCGAAGCCTCCAGGGCATGTAGCAAGGCAAACAGCATGTTTTCAGGTAATTAGTGTTTATAATCAGTTTGTAAAGCTAAAGTGAGTCCAGATCGCAATGCACTCAAGGAAAAAACACATAGAAAAGATTTTCCTTCCCCTTTGCATACGCATGCCAATGCCAAATTAACATCTGCATACAATATATGCTCTGGTCAGACCCAAAATATTGTTGTGGTTATGGCCAATTCACTTAAAAGCTGATATGTTTGAAACCTCACATTAGTATGGATGAAATGTTTTCTGTTCCTTTAACTTCTTTTAGGGTTGGGTTTTTTTCTTTTTTTAAGTTAAAGTTTCACATTAATGGTACTTATAAACCACAGCTGTTTCACTGTACTATATAACAATAGTGTTTTGTATCTGAGCGAGTTTGGAAATCTTCATGCTTACTCAATCCTTCCAAAACCAAAAGCAACCCCACTTGTTCCTTGAAATGGAAGAGGTACCTCTGGTGTTTGCAAAACAATTACATTCTTGACAACTTTTCATGAAGATGATGCTTTGGTATCGCTTCGGAGATGAGATGAAATTCAGTCTCAGAGCCCCATAGAACTTGACAGTTCTGGCTCTGGGGCCAGTTTCTGTTGTTGCTGTGGAGCAGGGAAGGCAAAGCTACGTAGCTACTTCACTTGCACTGCTGGGCCTCCACAGGGATGCTGTGGTAAGACAAGCAGTGCCCCTTTGCATCAGCAGCAGCGCAGCCGAGCCACAGCCCCATGGCTCCTTATACCCTGATCACAGCACCTACACATGCTTTCACTGCAACATGAACCCTAGGAGCTCAGGCAACAGTGCAGCCTCTGCACGAGGTCGTCCGGTGAACCACCCCCTGAGGAGCTTCAGCAGCAGGAACTGAAGGTCTGCAAACTCAGAGCATCATAATGTAGGGCTTTTTCCCCACGCAGTCATCCTCATGATCATGGTTTTCAGACAAGGGCTTGGGGGAGTGCTTTGTCCTCCCAGGCTCTTTTCTTTATGCCACGGTTGCTTTTCCCTGTCCTCTCCTGTCCCTGGCCACCACCCAAGCTGTCATGGCAGGGTCTTCACAGTTACCCTGTATCCTGTGGGGCTGGAGATGTGCATGTACACCCATGTGCAACCCCGACCCATCCATCTGCTGCATTTAGACAAGCCAAGCTGCAGACAACCTCAGCAGAAGGAGGTGGTCCAGCTTTGGCCAGCAAAGGTGGCTCATTCCTTCCTCACAGTGGCACATTCATGTTGGAGCAGAGAAAGGGGCATTAATAAGGTGGGGAAGTTGCTGGTGATGCAAAAACTTAGTACCATGAGTGATCCTATGGATCACCCAGCAGTAAAACAGCATGAAGTTCAGCAAGCTGCTAAGACCACCCTTCCATGGACACGCGGGTGGCTAGTCAGCAGTTCCTTACCTTCACGCTCATCTCCAACCCACCCTGCAAGATTCACATAGGACCCAGGCTGGGAAGCCCTCATCTACCTATGCTAAACCCTAGGTGCTTTTGCAAGCCCACACAGCCCAGGACTCTCTGAAGGGGAAGAGCTGGGCTTTGAGAGACATAGCTTGTGCTCTGTGGCTTTGGAGGTCACTAGTGATTTGGATTGCCTAGGAGGTTGCTAGGTTGATCCCACTAGTGACCATGGAAAGCAATAGGGTGCACACAAGCAGGATGTGTCCCTGGAAGCATCAAACACCACATAGGAAAGGCCCTCAGTGACATGGGTTAGTGGTGGCCTTGGCAGTGCTGGGCAATGATTGGACTTGATGATCTTAAAGGTCTTTTCCAGCCTGGTGGATTCCGTGATTCTCTCCTGCCAAAAGCAAGCAGCTCAGATTCCTGCCAGAGGCTGTTTCATTCTCACTTTCGGGCAGATTGTGAAGCAGTTTGTTGGGTTGGGGTTTGTTTTGTTTTCCTCAGCACATTTCATCTCTTTCTCCAAACCTCCAGCTTCCCGGGAGTGGTTTTGAAGTGGCCTCAGTTGTAATCTGACCTCGCTCCTTGTCACATCTGCGTCAGCGGCTCCGGGGGCCGTGCTCGGATGCTGACAGCTATTTCTAGCCTTAAAATACGACTCTCTGGCAACCCAAGAGACAAATACCCTGCTGTCTTCAGAGTGTGTCTGCAGAAAACGGATGAGGGTTCATGGCACAACACAACTGCAACCAAGGTTGTCCAGAGCTGCCTGGATCCCATCCTGGTTTTTCTTGCAGGTTATTGTGAGCCCGACTATTTGCTCCCCTGGGTACCAGCAGGCAGCTGCAGCCCAAGGAACGTGAGAAGCTGGGATTGCTGCTTATACACAGGGAGCTGGGGATCCCAGCATCTCCACCAGCCTCCAGGCTTCACCTGGAGACAAAGCAGGATCAGAAAAGGGCGATGACAAAGTGTGGTCCTCTCCTGCTGGGTACCACCCCTTGGGCACAGATGCAGTCAGAGCCTGCGCATCACCCCACAGCCCTGCTGTGCCATGGCTGGCCCTTGGGTGTTCCACAGCCCAGAAGCTTGATGTAAATGGATGAGGTTTGGTAGGTCCAGCCAAGGCCACCGCAGATGGGATCAGCTGGCCAGACCACCTTTTTGGCAAAGGGAGGTCCTTCTCTGTGGCAAGGGGCACAGAAACAACACTGGGCCAGAGTGGAAACAATTATAGCTCCTAAGAAATAAGCAGGGAGTATTTTAAGGTCATTTCCTGAGGCTTACAAACCCAACCCTGCCCACCAAACCCTTCTACCTCCCCATCCTCATGCAAATACCTTCTGGCCATCGCAGCCGCATCTGCCTGAGTGAGTGGTCACAAAGAGGTCTCCTTTTTCACATCTCCCATGAAAACCAGCTGACTGACCCAAAAAAGCATTGCCAAGGACACAGGGAGGGCTCGGGCACAGCACACTGCGTTCGCAAGAGCATGCAGCTACACAGCCCTGCCTTAGCTGCATGGGGGGAGAGCAGGAAAGGACCAGCGAAGATCTTAGGGGTATTTAACAGCTGTGTGACTAACAGGGAGATCCTTAAACCTTCTCATGGGCTCACCTGTGAGGAGTGCCCAGGTGGAGCTTCTTTCTGACCCATCAAAGCTTGTGTTCACAGCAGTAACTGTGGAGCTTTGTGTTTATCTTCCCCTTGAGGCCATGTGAAATTTCACGTGATCTCAGAATCCCAGACAGGTTTGTGTTGGGAGGGACCTCAAAGCTCCTCCAGCTCCAACCCCTGCCCCGGGCAGGGACACCTTCCACTAGAGCAGGTTGCTCCAAGCCCCTGTGTCCAACCTGGCCTTGAACACTGCCAGGGATGGGGCAGCCACAGCTTCTCTGGGCACCCTGTGCCAGCGCCTCAGCACCCTCACAGGGAAGAGCTTCTGCCCCAGAGCTCATCTCAATCTCCCCTCTGGCAGGTTCAAGCCATTCCCCTTGTCCTGTCCCTCCATCCCTTGTCCAGAGCCCCTCTCCAGGCTTCCTGGAGCCCCTTTAGGCACTGGAGCTGCTCTAAGGTGTCCCCTTCAGGAGCCTTCTCCTCTCCAGGCTGTATAACGATATATCACACTTTCTTCCTGCCTTCCACAAACCTGGATTTTACCAGCTATGAAGGGAAATCTGTTAGACCTTTGTCAGAAGCATTCCTTATCATTCTTTGTCTTACATACCTGACATTAGATCCTGTGCTCATGAGAAGAGGTGCATCCTCACTGACTCAGTAGTTACACGGATTGCTGTAACCTTCAGGTTTTAAAAGAAAAATAGGCCTATGTAGATTTAGAAATAATCTCTATTAATCCCTCAGTTCCTTAAGAAACCCTTCAAGAGTTTAGGGCTGCACATGCATGTGAGCATCTGCAAGGTCGAAACCAAAAGATATTTCAGCCAGCCCCGAAATGAAGAACGTAAATATGAAATATTAAAACCAGATCTGCTCTGGAGAAGAACTTTGACATTGCCACAAATCTGAAGAAGAAAGGGAAAACTCTGGCGTATAAATCCAGGATGACATCACTTTCTGAGAACCTGATGCCAAAACAGTGCTCTTTGGGAGAGCATCAGTGAAAGCTTTTGTCATCTTTGCCAGGTTAATATAGCTTTGAGATTAAAAGTACTTTCATATTTCAATTGAGGATGGGAGACAGGAGGGAGAGGGTATGTTTCTCTCAAGGGAAATATCACATTCATATCTGTAGTATCAAGTCAAGGAACAGAAGACTTGCCATCTTTGTGCAAGTCATTGATCTCTCTTCCACAGCTTCACAGAATCCCAAACTGGTTTGTGTTGGAAGGGACCTTAAAGCTCATCCAGTTCCAAGCCCTGCCATGGGCAGGGACCCTTCCACTAGAGCAGGTTGCTCAAACGTGGTCCAAAACCCATTGACACACAATGCTTCTGAAAGGAGACCAAACCCCACGGTGCTCCTTGGAGGCTGACTAACGCTGTATTTCCCAAATGTATATACATACATATATTCAGTAAACTTTTTCCTTCAAAGAAAAGAGAAGCAACAACAAGCTTTCGAATCCCATAACCACAGCATTCGGGTAAAGGCTAATGAAGGCAGAGGATTTGCAGCCACACTCGGTGCACGCCCAGCTGATTGCTGACCTCCACACACCACAGACTGATGCTCGAGGCTCGTAGTTACTTTCCCCCTAAAGCTTAAGATTATAAACATCTCTCAGCACCTCCAGGAAATAAAAGCCTGTTCTCCAGGCTCTCGCTGTGGAGGGGATGTCTGGGATACCAGGTAAGTGACAAAAATATTGCAGCCGTCGCTGCTGATGTTAGTGGGGGCTTACACGAGCAGAATTACAGCCGTGGAGATTATTGTGGTCACCTCTGGGACTCTCTGGGTAGCACATCTGGTCCAGCAATATGCTGTCTCTGCTTATAGGGGTTATATCAGCAGGCCTGCAGGCTCCAGGATGTCCCACAGGGAAGAGCAGAGCTCAGTGAGCAGGCACTGGGTGAAGACTCTCTTCGGGGTGACATGCACTACCATGGTTATCCATTGCTTGGGAACACTCTGGTTTGGCTCAAGCTAACACAAATACTCCCGTTGGAATCCAAAGGGCTTAGGTTTTGACCCAGAGATCTCTTCCTGAGAGCTTGCTCAGGAGTGGTAGAGAGTCGGGATTGCGGCTGCTCCAGTGTGTTGCTGCCATGCAAAGCTCCAAACGAGAGTCTGATCCTGCTGCCGAAACCTGGGGTGGCAGGAGCCAGAAAATGCTGGGAGCAAAGATCCCAAACAAATCCCCAGATAGAATCAGTGTCTGAAGTGGGGTGACATAACAGGCTGCTCTGCCTCTCCAAGGCCAGGTTAGATGAGACTTGGAGCAACCTGCTCTAGTGGAAGGGCTTGAACAAGGGGGTTAGAACTGAACGAGCTTTAAGGTCCCTTCCAACCCAGACCAGTCTGGGATTCCATGATTCAATGAATCCAGGCTCACAGCAAGCCCCTCTCTGCACAGGCAAACTGACATCATCCAGGGAAAATTGGACTTGATCAGAGTGGAACTTTTTATATTAATGGGAACAAAGCAAGAGGGTGGAAACAATCGCTCTGACACTTCCTCAGCGACAGCTTTGTCAAAATCGATACTATCCCTTGCAAAAAGTCCATTTTGATGAAATGGTATTTTATGACAGAAAATAAATGAGGTTGAAACTGTTTCCATCAGCTCTACCTGCCCCACACATCTTTAGCACCATTTCTTCAGGGAGCGCAGAGCAGGATGGAGCATGTTACAGCCCCCGCTCAAAGACCTGCACTTTGTTACTGGAGACTCGCTGCTGGACCACAGATTTATTTTCCTTTTTAGCACGTTAAGAATCATAAAGATTTAGACCCATCGCTCCGGTTAGAAACAAGCCGTGTGTTGGCAGTGGGGCTGCAGATGTTTGGCACAAGTACAGACTGCGGCTGCACTCGCAAGGTCTGTTCCCCTCAACGGGTGCTTCAAGCTGTCCTCTGTGGTGGTGCAGAGTATCTATGTGTATACATATACTTATATATACATTTCTGTGTGTATATATGCACATGCACATACATATCATACGTCTCTGGAGAGGGGCTTTGGACAAGGGATGGAGGGACAGGACAAGGGCAATGGCTTTAACCTGCCAGAGGGGAGACTGAGATGAGCTCTTGGGCAGAAGCTCTTCCCTGTGAGGGTGCTGAGGCGCTGGCACAGGGTGCCCAGAGAAGCTGTGGCTGCCCCATCCCTGGCAGTGCTCAAGGCCAGGTTGGACACAGGGGCTTGGAGCAACCTGCTCTAGTGGAAGGTGTCCCTGCCCGGGGCAGGGGTTGGAGCTGGGTGAGCTTTAAGATCCCTCCCAACCCAAACCAGGCTGGGGTTCTGTGGTTTATATATATCATACATATCATGTGCGTATATATACACATACATATATGTGTGTGTGTGTGTGTGTGTGTGTGTACACACATGTACGCACACAGATCTAGTCCCCGCCTATGCCAGCTTAGAGAATTCCTGCGCTTCACTCCATGCACTTCGGGTCTTCCTACTGCACCAGCAGGAAAATACAGATGGACTTGGAAAATAACCAGAGAAGAGAAACTTCAGACCAACAATATGTGTTTTCTAGAACTGCTATTTTCTAGGCTGTAACCTTTCCTCCTTAGGGGAGGTTTTGTTGGGCATGTTCACTGCAGCAGCCTGTTTCGTGTGGCTGTGTCCTGACCCACCCCAGCGGCTGTGTACGCCTGGCTGAGCAGTGTGGTTGGAGATCACCCTGGCCAAAGTCCTGGCTCTCAGATGGGGTCAGTTTTCAGCAAATGCCAGTTACCTTGGAGAACATCCCATGTGCAACTTCCAAAATCGATTGGTTTAAATGGTTTGGGTTCTTTGTAACTAGATCATTCTCCTAGTAGTGCATTTGCAGGCGAACACCCAAGGATACGTGCCCGGCTCTCACTGGCTCCCAATAGAAGCTGCAAACCAAACCATCATTTGCAGATTTAGAAACCTTCCCAGAATGGCTTAAGTGACTTTTGAAAATAGGAATTTGATTCCCAGATTGCTCTGGCACTTTGTAACATTTCCTCCTAATAAATAGCCTTTGGGGCCACTGGGCTTACTTGGTTTAGAGAGGGACTGGCTTGGACCCAGCCTTGCCCACCCGCAGGTTCCCCCTGGTGCCAACTGCCATGGAGACCTTCCCTGTAGACTTTCTTTGCTGCTCCAAGGAGAAAATCCCAGCTCAACTCCTTATTTCATAGCCCAGTAACAGCCAAAAGCCAAATAAGTCTTCTAGGAAGGCCTATTGAGTGGGTACTGGGGTTAGGAGCCAACAGTCTAATGGCTAACTCTTACATTGCCAGCAATTTCTGAGGAAGCCTCCAGATCTGGTAGGTTTCTGGGCAGAGCCTGGGAGCTCCAGAGAGGGAGCTCATCCTGGTAAATAACAAAATCTGGACACTAAAGTGATTGCATCACGGGCAGCCTGTGCTGCAGACCTGAACCAAAGAAATAAATCAGTGCTTCCTCCCTGAGAACCGCCTGTGCCTGCAGTTTTCATCCTACTCCCAGGCAGTTCCCTCTCCCACACCATTGATTTGTGAGCTTGGCTAGATTGCAGCCAGACCACAGGTAAAGCCCTGCTGGCACGTGTGGTCCTGCCTCACAGCCTCCAGAGATTGCCACTCGCCAGGTTTTCCCTTCTTCATCTCCCCATGCTAGAACAGAGGTACAGTAGATGTGTCTCCCACACCAGGGGCTATCCCAGCCCCAACAGTCACCCAACCTCATTCCAATTGCCTTAATTAAGAGCAAATACGTTTGGCAGGGGGAGAACCCAGACGCTGAGGTGATGAAACCTAAACGTGCCTCAGACGAGCATCACTACACACACTGAAAGGCAGGGACGAGCTTTACACTACCCAGGCTGGGTTACAGCCTGTAAGAGCTCACGCCTCTGAAACCTGGCCCCCGCTGTCGGGTCCCTCTTCCTCAGGCTGTCCATCCCCCCCAGCTCTGGTTACAGACCCACCTCCCATGTGCCTGTGCTGGCTGCTTGCTGCCAGAAAGCTAATGTCTTCACACAGCGACCGGGATCTCTGCCTCACTGCAGGCAATCCACCTTCTGCATCCCTGCTCCAGCCTTCCCGAGGCAGTGATTTCTAATGGGGGATTTGCCTCAGGCACATCTTGGACAGCTTTTCCACCTGAAGCTGTACAGCCCCTTAGCTGTTTCTCTACAAAGTCCTTTCTGGTTTTGCTGCTGGCCAAAACCATGTACATGGAGGGGCTGGTTACGGGGCAGCATCTGCTGCCGTGTGTGGAGGATTCAACCTCCCGCATGTCCCCAGCACCACGACCCCTGTTCTGCTCTTATAAATGCATTGGTCATTCAGATATCTCTGCTCAAACCAAGTCCAGTCATCCCCCTTGGCTGAGCTGGGTGCTGGCAAGACACAGCCAGTGCACAAGGATCACCTCCCTGCAGTAGCATGAGGTGGGACGTGGGTACCAAGAGCATATTCCCAGCCAGCAAAGGTTTCCTTAACCCTCCTCACTGGGGACACCAAGCCATGGCATCCTCAACCTGCCTCAACAGACATCAGAAGGTCATCACAGAACCCCAGACTGGTTTGGGTTGGGAGGGATCTTAAAGCTCACCCAGCTCCAACCCCTGCCCCGGGCAGGGACACCTTCCACTAGAGCAGGTTGCTCCAAGCCCCTGTGTCCAACCTGGCCTTGAGCACTGCCAGGGATGGGGCAGCCACAGCTTCTCTGGGCACCCTGTGCCAGCGCCTCAGCACCCTCAGTAACGAATTTCTTCCTTATATCTAATTTAAATCTCCAGACCACCATGTCTTGCTTTTCAGCTGCTCTGCCTGCACCTGGAACACTGCTGGGAAGGGAAACAGGGTTGAAACAGGCTTTGGGAAGAGTGGCCGTGGGTCTGTGTGTGCCTCTGCATGCACACAGGGAACCAATCCCATCCAGCAATGCCTCAGTGATAGCGTCTGTCCAGATGGATATCCGAGCCAGGCTTCCTTGTGGAAGCTGCACTCTCACAGCAAAGCACAGTGGGGAAAGGAAGCTCCCAGCTTCCAGACAAAAACCAGAGTTAACTCCAGTGGCTGAAACAATCCCCAAAAGAAGCGGGTTTTTTTAATGAGAAAGTCCCTTCTCTAGTATTATTGTCACAATTGCTCTTAAAGGCTACCAAAGTCAGACACTCAAGGGACGAACAGAAACCAGAAGCACGGCTGCACAGAAGCCACCCGGTGTCACCCAGCTCCCTGCGCCTGCCTGCCCCCAGGCAGCACCCACGGCCAGCACCGCAGCTCTCGGTGGCCCCTCAACCCGCTCA
>NW_009945019.1:662-4565 GCF_000696875.1 Nestor notabilis | reverse complement strand
TGCTGCTGTTTGTGGAACAAGGGGGTCTCCCTCTGGTGCCAATTCCCGCCCGAGGCGTGCTGCCATCGCAGGCAGGATGGGGCTGCGGGGCAGCGGAGCTGGCTTCCAGCCGGCCCCCACGAACACCGTGCGGGTCCTCAGGACGTCCCGGGAAGCACCGCTGGCACCAGCCTCCTGCAGAAGCCAATGCAGGACCAGGTGCATGATGCACCTCAGACGATGCATTCCATCACATGGCACATCCTATCACAGGATGCATCCCATCACACAGTGCATTCCGTCACACCGTGCATCCCACCACATGATGCATCCCATCACACGGTGCATCCCATCACACAGTACATCCTATTACATGATGCATCCCATCATGCGATACATCCCATCACATGATGCATCCCATCACACGGTACATCCCATCACACAACACATCCCACCACACGATGCAGCCCATCATACATTGCATCCCATCATTCCAGCACATGGTTCATCCCATCATGCCATACATCCTATCACGTGATGCATCCCACCACATGCTGCATCCCATCCCACACTGCATTCCATCACACACTGTGTCCCACTACCACATGGATGGAGCCCAAGCAGTCTCATCCCTGAGGCTGGACCCCCAGGCTGGGGACACGGTGCTTTGCCCGTGTGCAGTGCTCCTCAGCTGCCTGCACCCAGCAAGCAGTTGCAAAGGGATGTCTTTGCCTTGGGGCTGCAGCGGATGCAAAGCATCGAGCTGTTGTTTGGGAATTTTGGCAGGTTCCTGACAGCCTTGGAAGGGGATAACACAGGCACTCACACACCACCCCAGCAGGATGCTTGTTAAAACGATCGGGCTCTGTGCTATGTCTCTGTCCAACCCCAGCACTCGTGTCTTCTTCATCCCATCCCATCTGAGCCCCAGTCCCATCTCCACAGGGTGTCGGAGCATCCTGCATGGGGGAGATGAGGAATCACAGCTGGGTCCCAATTACCAGGGTGCTGTGAACCCAGCTAACAGCATATACCAGTGTGAGTACGGGGCGCTGGGAGGCAGGGGTCAGGGTGCAGCCAGCCCTGAGGCACTCCAAGGGCCCAGGCGTTAGGAACCAGAAGGTGCTGCAGGGCTAGATGTGGCTGGCAGAGCAGCACAGCCACCTATGGGACACAGCACAGCGTTTTCAGGCCATTTCAGCCTTTTTACAACAGGTTGCCACCATGGTGGTGGGCATTCCCACTTACTCGATCCCTCTGCAGTGAGGGAGCTTGATGTGGATGAGCTCCAGCTCATAGAACCGGCTTCTCCCAGCTCCCCAGCAGCAGGGCTTTTTGGCAGCCCTGCACAGAGGACAGACTAGCTCCCTCAGGCTCACGAGCAGCAAGGTCTCAGCGCTGGGGATGCGAAGGGCTCCTCTGGCCTCCCAAAGCAGCAGAACCCAGGGAGAGGTCAGGCTGGGACTGTCCCCATGCTCCCCTTTCCCTGGGAGGGGTTGTATTGCCCAGCCTCCAGAGTGGACAGGGGCCGTGCGTGCTGCGTCCCAGCTATAAGGGTGTTGCTGTCAGTCGTCTTTACCAAAGTTGCTCTGCCACAGATTCAAAAGCAGCTGTAAAGGGATAAACCTGGCAGGGACCTGCCACCAGGCATCTGCTTCAGGTGACTCCTCCATCCTCGCACCCTTTAAAGCCTAGTCAGTGACAGTCTGGTGGCCCTGGGACAAGTACTGTCGCCTGCTTAAAATCCCCTCCTTTCCCTCCTGCGCTTTGTAGTCGGATGCAAAGACCAGCGCTGGCTGGAGGCTTTGCAGCAGCAGAGGCAAAACCGAAGTTTGCCACCCCGAGGTTGAAGGCAAAATAATTTCCTGGGGTGGGATGTCAAATGCGGCAAAGTCCTCTCCCCGCTCCATCCCTCCCACAGAGACATGCTCTCTGCAAAAAGCCAGGCCTGTATTCTCCTGCCAGGACATTTCCTCCCTGCCCCACTGTAGGACCTTCCCCTTCTGCAGACAATGAAGGGACCGAAGCCAATGGCAGCGCCTGGTGGAGCGAGGGAATGCGAACGCCCAGTGGAGCCCATCCTGAACGCGCCCCAGCCGGCTGGACAGGAGCGGGACAACACAGCCCAGCGGCTGCCCACCTCCCTGCTTGCACCCGGAGCTGGCCCCACAGCACCAGGAGCCACCCAGTGAGGCCACAAACACCCCCCCCCCAATGCAGGAGAACCCCAAATCTGCACAGCAGTGAGGCATGGGGAGCAGGGCTGTAGTGTGCCCACAGCAATGCAGGCTCGACACAGCGCGATCCCACCCAGCCAAGTGCCCCCCGAGACCCCCACAGATGCTGTTGGAGGCCAGGGGACACACGGTGAAGTGATGGTGCTTGGGCAGAGCCCGAGGGAAGAAGGTGAGCGGTGTGTGCCCACGGTAGTCATGTTTATTAAGGCTTGTTATTATAAAAATATATCATGAACCGTCGTGGCACATTTGTCCATCTCCACCCCGAGGCAGAGGCACTGGGGGGCTCCAATGGAGAGGGCTCCATTACACAGCTACAGCCTGGGGAAGCCAGAAATCATTCCTGGAAGGAAATATGCTCCCCTGGACTGAGACAGAGCCGGGATGCTCCTGGCAATGTCTTGGCATGGAGGCGTTTGCTGCCCTGCATCCAACAGTCTTCAGGGACACAGGAAGGAGAAAGAAAAATTGAAAGCAAGGGGGAAAAAAATACAAAGAAGGAAGATGGAGTCTCTTCTGTCACCCCTTTCTGATCCAATGGATGGAGGTAAAGTGTCCAGCCAGCACGAGCAAACAACCCAACCGTGCTTCCCTGTGCTGGGAATTGCCATGGGAAGATGTCACTTCTCAGCACCCAGGCTGTCTCCTCATCCCCGCAGCACCTTCCCAAGGTGGTGGCACTTTCGGCACAGTTCGGTGGCACTTTGGGCACTGTTTGAGTGCGCTTCAGGCTTCGGTTACTGTTTGCAGGTGCTTATTCCAAGAGTCACTGTCTCCAGCCTGTTCTAGGAAGAGGAGGCTGGGATAGAGAGTCCATGGATGGTATTTAGAGAGTCTGGAGATTTCCCCACGGGGCTGGCAGGTTTTCTATCCACCACTGCAAGAGAAGGGGAAAAGAAGAATACAACAACAAGGCAGTGGATTGATGGACTCCAAGCATGTCACTGCAGCCACATCTACTCACACATGGACCCCCCCCAACAGCCCTCCCAAGAGCAGCTCTGCTCCATGGGCCCCCAGCCCTTGTTCCCAGGCAAGGCACCCCATATTGGACCTCTCCAGGGGAACTGGAGAGGAAAGTGGGATGCAGATCCCAAATGATGGTGGTAATGACAGACATCCTCGCCATTGCTGTGGGGCCAGCTCTGCCTGGGGACGTGAAACAGGCCCACTCCAGCCACACACAGAACACATCCCATGTACTTTCTTAAAGCCTGTGGTTGCGGTGCCCTGGGAAAGACTGTGCCACCAGCACCAGGAAAGAGAATGGATCTGGACACTGTGCCAGCTGTGGTCAACCTCCTGCTGAGCTTCTCCCCATCTCTGGCTCATCCCAGGCACAGCCTTGCCACAGGAAGCGTCATGGTGCAAGGTCTGAGGCTGGCCCAGGCCCCAACAATCCACACACAAGGGCCTTAAGGAATGGGACATGGAAGGTCCCGAGGCTGCTGCGGGCATCAGGATGAGCAGGGAGGGTTTTCTGAGGAAATAACAGCTGCGAAGTCAGAAAGGTTCTGAACTGGAGGGTGAAACTGCCTGCTGAGTGTGTCGTTATTTTCACTTTGTTTCCTTCCTTCTCTCCTCCTGTCCTTTTCTCCCTTCCCTCCTCCTCTCCTTCTTTTCCTTTCCTTCTCCTTTTCCTTCCCTCCTTCTCTCCCCCTTTCCCTCCCTCGTCCTCTCTCTTCCC
>NW_009945019.1:0-578 GCF_000696875.1 Nestor notabilis | reverse complement strand
AGCGGGCCCCGGGGGCCGCCCCGTTCTTCCTCCAGACCCTCCTCCTCCTCGGTGCCGGGGGAGAATGTTTTGCTCCATAATCCGATATATAGATAGCGGCAGGTAAGCAGCAGAACCAGAAAAGCGGCCGGAAAGGAATTGAAAAGAAAATCAGCTTTTAAGGGAAAAAAATAACAAAATTAAAAAATAATAAAAAAGGGGGGGGGAGAGAAAGAAACATTGATTTAAAAAATAATAATATTTTTTAAGAAGCCCAAAACGCAAAACAAAGAAAATCACAAAAGTTTGAAGAAAATCCATGGGCCTTTCGGCAGAGACAGCTTGAAGTTAGAAAACTCCAGCTCCAAGTCACTTAAAATACCTCGGGAAGCACATTAAATATCCGCAGTCATCTCTCCCCTGTTTTCTTCTCCTTTACTTTCTTTCTCATTTATTTCTCCTTCCCTTTCTCACGCTCTCTTTCTGTATTGTATTTTCTTTCCCAAATAATTGGTTTACCATTATCCAGTTTCACCTATTGACACTTGCAATAACTCAGCCCCGGCACAGCTGATGTTCTAACCCGCAGCAGGTTGCCG
>NW_009945018.1:0-77917 GCF_000696875.1 Nestor notabilis | reverse complement strand
GTGTATCTTAGTGAACAGCTAGCGTGGATTTATTCAGCTTCTTGTACTCTGTGCATTGAGATGGCTTTCTTCTGACTCATTTTCTTCCTTTTATTGCTTTTGTTTCTATTTATACAATAAGGTTGTCACACAAGTTGTTTAACATGTATTTCTTGGGGCATTTCCCTAGGTATTTTCATCTGGCAAAAATGGGTGAACCTCAGCAAGTGAGTGCTCTTCCTCCGCCCCCAATGCAGTACATAAAAGAATACACTGATGAAAACATCCGTAAAGGCCTGGCTCCAAAGCCACCTCCACCAGTGAAAGACAGTTATATGATGTTTGGTAATCAGTTCCAGTGTGATGATCTGATTATTCGACCCTTGGAGAGCCAGGGTATCGAACGGTTGCATCCAATGCAGTTTGACCACAAGAAGGAATTAAGAAAACTTAATATGTCCATCCTGGTCAACTTTTTGGACCTCTTGGATATCTTGATAAGGAGTCCGGGGAGTATAAAGCGAGAGGAGAAACTGGAAGACTTGAAACTGCTTTTTGTTCATGTCCATCATCTCATAAATGAGTATCGCCCTCACCAAGCTCGGGAGACACTGAGAGTCATGATGGAGGTGCAGAAACGGCAGCGTTTGGAAACAGCAGAGCGATTTCAGAAGCACTTGGAACGAGTTGTAGAGATGATTCAGAACTGCCTGGCTTCCTTGCCTGATGATCTGCCTCATTCAGAGGGAGGACTGAGGGTGAAAGTGGAACCAATGGATACTGGTGATGGCAACAACTGTATGGGACAGAGCGAAAAGCAGAGAGAGCGTTCTGGTAGCAAGAGAGATCAGGTTTTAGACAAAGATGCAGCTATGTGTAGTATTATTGATGAAATGACATAAAAGCCCCCACTTAGCTCACTGTAGTGAGAGGCACAATGGATTCTGAAGGTACACACTATGTTGTTTTGCTGCTGAACTAGCAGACAATGCATTCATTGTGCACCTGCTGTAGGCTGTGAGTGACTAGGCAGATGAAAATGTTTGTTTTGTGAGCTGTGCCGTTACTGGTAGAAAACAGAATGTATACTTTTTATTAAATACACCATGTGAGGTGGTAGCCACAGATTAAAGTTAGCTTCTGTTGTACTTTAACTTGTCACTTTCTGCTTTTTTGGGTATGCTGCTTTTTTTGTTTTATTTATTTTTTTAATTGCTTTATAGTGTGGAAGCAAATAAGGGATCTTACCAAGAGGAATTGCAGTTGGCAGTTCCTCCGTTCCAAATAAGTGCTACTTGTTTACAATATCAATGGATCTTTTCAGGAATGTATACTTCAATATTAAAATCGGTGTAATGTCTGCAAAATCTATTCCTTTCCTTTTGGTAATAATATAACTACTACAGAGAACCTAATAATTCCTTTATTACTGCCCTGGTTTCAGCTGGAAGAGAGTTAGTTTTCTTCCTAATAGCAGGTGCAGAGCTCTGCTTTGGCTTTAGTCTGAGAACAATGCTGATAATACACTGATGGCTTAGTTGTTGTCAAGTCCTGCTTACTTTGATGAAGGATTCTCAGTTTCCCATTCTCTGCCAGTGAGGATGGGCACAGGAAGCCAAGAGAGAACAGCCAGGACACCTGAGCTGAACTATCCAAAGGGATATTCCATACCATAGAACATAATGCTCAGTATAGAAACTGGGGGGAGCTAGCCAGGACCCACTGATGTCTGCTTGGGACTGCCTGGGCATCGTTCAGTGGTTGGTGGGCAACTGTGTTGTGCATCACTATTGTTTGCTTTGTTGTGGCTTTTTGTCGTGTCTCTCTCTTTTTACTAATAATGATGAAAAGAGAAATAGCAGTATTATACCTTATTTTAAATATTAAATGTTCTTAACCCATAGGTTTTACTTTTCTAATTTTATTTTCCTCTTCATCTGACTGCAGAGGGTGAGGGTGGAGGGAAGTGAACAAGCTGGGACTTAGTTGCCAGCTGGGTTAAACCATGACAATTACAGATGTAACATAATGTAATTTGCTGTATAGAGACACACTTGTCGGGAATCTCAACAATGAATTAAAATTAATCATTTTGCAGTGCAGGTGCTCAGGTGCTTTGTATTTGCTTTTTAGGCGGGCCCTGTGCCCAGCTGAGTGTTTTTTCTCAGGAAGAGTCTGGTTGGATAATTAACCTTTATACTCATTGAGAACTGAGTTTGAAAGAACCTACAAGTACTCCATTAAGTGAAATCTACATCAACTGTGTTTAAAAAACATTAGAGTTGGACCAACCCATCTATAGCAAGAGGAAAAGAGATTTCATGGTGAAATGACTTCTTTACCCTGCCCCTCCTGTGAGGGAAATCCTACCTCCATCTTCTTGCCGTGTAATGCCATAGTATAGAATCATAGAAGTGAGTAATTCTGTTGTTACCAGAAATGTTACTTAAATGGGCAGGTAAAAGGTGGTGGGGATTGAGCTCAATGCAGATAAAGATGAACAGAAGCAAGTTTATGGCTCCTTGGTGGGCATCATCTGCTATTTTAAGTGTAAGTAACAGGAAGTAGAAACATGGTGGTTTTGGTTTTGTTTTGTTGGGGTTTTTTGAGAAATGTGTAAATAATTCTATGAAGTTAACACTTTTGTCCTTAACCACTGCTGTTTCCTTCCTTCTCTCTGAATTAGATCTAATTTATATTGCTTGTAGGTAACTAAAACAAATACAAGCAAGCAAAATTGATTTGGTATCTCCTTGGCAAATGTTGTTTCATGTGGAAGATGCAAAGAAACATTTGGTGCCTCCAGGATAAGTTTGTCATGGTCCTTTTAACTTCCCCATCAAAAGAATGGTCATAGATGCTCAATGGTTTTCTGTTGATATTTGTCTAAGTTTTATGCCTTTAATAAGTTTGTAGGCCTAGGTACCAAAATACCACCCAGGCTGGGTTCTAGCGGCAGCTAAGAATTGCAGTAAACTCTGTGAAACCATTGAGGTGATAGGGGATTGTGTCATTTAAAGAATACTCAAAGCTGCTTTCATTCTCAAAAAAGTTTCATGAATAATTTGTTTATTCTAGATTATCTTTTGTTTTTCCTATGTTTAAGGCAAACACTTAGGAAGCTGTGGGAGGCTTCTGGGCTTTTTTCAGCCAAACCATAGATTTTTCTCTTCCATTGCCAACTATCAAAGCAATGATAGTTGTCCCTTTTTCTGTTACAACTTTGCTTTTAGAAAACAATGGCTGGGAGCTGCAGTGGGGTCAGTCTCAGGAAATGGGATTTCAAATGCTGCAGGATGATGTGACTCTGAGGAGCAAATTTGTTGATAACTATTCTTTTCTCCATTGTGTTAATTAACTTTCTCCTGATGACGAGATCCTCCCTTACCTCAGCAAATCCTGATTCTATTTTTGGATGGGATAACATCTGCAGCATTCTGCCCCTGAAATGTTAACGTATGCAAGATGTGTTGGATTATATATGCCTTATGAAACCTCGTGAGATAAAGTTAGCATCAGCATTTTCTTGGCTCTCAATTAAAAAATAGGAAGGAAAAGAAAAAGCCCAGCCCTACTCTTATGCTATCTGAACAAGCACAGAGCTAACAAGTACAGTTACTTGAAAAGTTCCACAAGTTTCTTGATACAGAGAAACCAAATGTGTCGCCAGTGGGCAAAAGGGGCAAGTCTGTAGCTCTACTCATCTAGGGGAAAGAAGAAAAGTTACTAATGATAGGGCTTTAAAACAGCACAAAGAAAAGATGCTTTCAATAATGCTTTAAGCTTATTTCAATATTTATTGTTTTGCTGTGGTGTTATTTTCACAAAGTACGATCTGACTATGCTCTGAGTAAAGAAAAATGAGGATCTACTTAGAGGGCTGCATGAAAAAGCTGATGTTGGCACATTTTCTACAGAAATAGCACTCATTTCTTGCACAAACTGGAAACGGGAACTTTGAAAACAGGCATGCAGAAGCTCAGAAATTATATCAAGGCTTTCCATATGGACTGTGAGATGAAATCTAAAGCAAGTGTGTTAACTGTTGCCCTGTATTTATCACATTCTCTTATGATGTGACCAGAAGGGCTTTCCTGGGGATACAGACAGCACCCAAACTGCTGTAGACTATTGTAAGAACAAAACAACCTGTGTAAAGTGAATAAAATTGGCTCAGGCAGAGTTCTGGGGTAAGTTGCCTTGTTTTCTTATCCTATTTATTTATTTCAGAGCTCAGACATGGCCCATGTGGAAAAAAAATCCACGTGGACCTGTGCACATTGCATGCTATTGCAGGTAACTGGCAGTAGGAATGTGTCCTGGTCTGCAGGTGTAATGCAACCACCAAGAGTTCATCAGCCAGTGCCGTGTACTATCATGGCACAGCTTTGGTGAATGCTGTCACCTGCCTTCTGCTAGAGCCAGGCTGCCCTGCTTTTTCCATTCATGCAGAGTAGTTTCAGGATCCTGCTGTTAACGATCAGAATTGTTCCTGTAGCACGTACCTGCAGTTTCTGTTTCCCCAAAAACAGGAGCAAAGAGGAACTGTTTTCTTAAGAGTCCTGCTTCCAGACACCACATGCAAAAATCCCCCTTTATCCCTCCTATCAGTTCTCTTCTGCAAGTATGTTGCTGATGTTTGTCTGTCTCACAGCTTTGATCCCTTGTTTTTCCTCCTTTTCACTTAAAGAACCTGTCACTTTGGTGACTCTGTTTTCATGTAAGGTAGAAGGGCAACACAGCTCTGTTGGTTCTGATTCTAGCCTCATGTATGGTTTTGGGTAAGCTTTTGGAAGCATCTTTGCTGTTGCAGTTATTGATAACAATAACTCCTTAGGACTTAATTTTGTATATATAAACCAGCATGAGGTAGGTTAGTTGCTTCAGCACAGAATGCTTGTTGGCCCTAGATCAAACACACTTGAACACAGCTGCAGTTCTAGTCCAAACATTATGAAAAGACATGATGTCCTCAAGAACAGTTAGGTGGTCCAGGGACAAGGGAGAGTGGCCAAGGCACACCACTTCTCAAAAGCTGTATTTCAGCAACATTTTGTCAATGAGCCTTGAGCCTGGAATGACAGGGTTTCCACATTGCTTTTAAAGTGACCTGTGTATTCTGCATGTTTTACTTCATATTGCAAAAGCCCAGGTGCATATAGAATTTTTAAGAGTCAGATGAAAAAAGGCTGCAGCTCTATTGGGCTGCAACTGCATAAGAGTAGGACAGCTTTTCAGTAATACCAAATTCTACCCTACAAAGAAAAGAGCATTTGCCGAAAGATGCTCTGAGTTGCATCTAAGTATTAGAACCAGAAACTTATGATTAAATACTTCAGTAGTTCTTCCTAGGAATCTGGTTTTTTTGCCAAGTCCTTTCCATTTACCACAGCCTTACGTATCCTGTGTAATCTCTTATCCACATTGTCTGCTACAGCAAACACGGGCGGGGAGGCAGTGTGGGACAATGGATTACTGAGCGCTGTGTCAGCTCAGTGGTGCTGACAACAGTTTCGTCTACTGTAATCAGACAGATCTGGAAAAAATGAGAAGTAGATTTCTGAAGTGCTGCAAAGTATTTTAACCTTTTAGTCAACAGCCAGGCTGTGGGCACTATCACGAGCAGCAGCAATTGCTGTGCTGCTAGACACTACCAGACTAACCACAGGAAAGGCAATCCGGATTAGACTAGAAGGACATTCGTGGCTGAAATGGCACACTAAGAAGTAAAACAAGAAGCTTGTGAAGAAGATGATTTTTCTTGAATGCCCAAAGGGTCATTGGGAGCGTCGTTCCTTACATTTAGCCACAATGTCGTCTTGTTTCTGCATGAACTGGATTCTTCTGGTCCTGTTTACAGGTAACTACGTGGCTCTCAGAGAGTAGGTGGAGGTGGATGGAGTTAACATGTTTCTGAGGGTTGCAATGTTACGTTACAAGGGACGGGTGACCACGTGGCACAGAAGCTGCAGGTTTGTGTTATGAATAGAACTTTATCGCTGTGGCTCAATATCCTGATGATCTTATCTCCTTTTTAAGGCAAAATGATGTTGAGGGTACGTATGATGGTTTTAAAGATGCTGCTTCTGGAGCTGTTTGCTAGTCTTAGTAGTGAATTATCTTTTGTGGGTTTTAGACAATAATGATGATCTGAGATGAACAAAAAACTTTAAATCCTTTTAGAAAACATGTAAAACGAATATTTCACTTCAACTGGCCTTATGAAGGTGACTGCTTAGGAAGACTGGGAAAAGGTCAGCTGTGGCTTCTGGTGGTTTTTAGCCAATACGAAATTTTATTGGAACAAATAGATAATTTCTCTTTTTTTACTTTGAGAATTATTCCTTTTTTATTCTCTCTTCCCACCCCACCCCCCCCTTTGGAAAATATTGTTAAAGGCAACAGCAAGAAAAAAACAGGTTGCAGAGTGGTACTAGTAAGGCAGACAACGTTAAAAATTTGGTGATAGGATAAGTTCAGCAGAAAGAAAAGGTGTATCACAGATACTGTTCCTTGTAGTTCTTTATGAAGCCTTTCATGGTGAGATTAATTTCAAGCTTGCTGTTTTATAATAAACAAAATATGTTAGTTTCAGAGGTTAGTTTCTAGTATGCTATTGTGGGAAAATCTCTGCATGCAGAATTGTTTTTGACTATAATAGCTTAGGAAAATGATTGAGCTGGGAAGAACAGCTTTTTCACAAGGGACAATTGCAATCAAGCCCCTACAGTGCATGTGATCCACCGGTGCCTGTCGGCAGATTTGCCTTCAGGAGCTCCCTTCCTAATTATAGACTGCTAGACTTAATAGAGATAACTTGTTGCTTGTACTTGCAATGGAGAATTCCCTGAAACATTAATACAGATAGGTTTAAATATTTACACACATGATCCCGTTACTGAATTGGGTTAGAAATACGTGGTAGTAAGAATATGGCAAACAGGGGTTTTTTGAGTGTGCAAGTGGGGATGTGCAGACAGAATGTGCAAGTGGGGAGCGCTGCTGCATAACCTGTTAGAAGAAGGTGGTTACAGGCTGGC
Source organism: Nestor notabilis (assembly GCF_000696875.1). NCBI lineage: Eukaryota > Metazoa > Chordata > Aves > Psittaciformes > Psittacidae > Nestor > Nestor notabilis. The sequence continues at coordinate 70,898 of NW_009945018.1, read as the reverse complement.
TACAACTGGATCACCAGGGCACAGATGATTTTGGATGACACTTCTTTCATCAAAACCCTCCTGAAGGGAATATTGACTGGAGTGGTCTAAATACAGCAAAAGAAATGATCTCACCGTGATGAATGGGCTGCTGGCTGCTACGTCTCACTGGTTTGACTTGAATAGAGTGGCACATCCTTCTGGAACCATGAAAAATGATCTTTAATGGGACCCAAACAAGTTAGAAACTGCATAAGAATGAGGGAAGACAATAATGTCTTAAGACAAAAGACAATAAAGTCTTAAGACAAAGAAGAAAATATACAATTTATCAGAAAAGCTCTGAAAAGTATCTCCTGATAGGTATAATCAAATCTGTCATTAGGCAAGAACAGAGGGAATGGATTCAGTAGCGATCATTCTGAGGAAACCTGCCATTTAGTGGCTTTTCATCGAAATGGAGGAAGTTTCCCACACTGGTTTTAATGACAGTTAATGTCTTACTGTTCCTCCATGCGTGGCTTGGATTAAATCTAATCTACGGCAAAAAATAACAACAGACTGGCCGTGGCTAAAGAGAAGACTCAGACGTGTGCACATCAAACTCTGTTTTCTCTTTACCTTTCTGCCTACCTGCAGAGGCTGCAGGAAGTGTCTCTCTTCTTTCTTTGGCTAGAGGCACATTCTGAACAAATCACTGGCCCAACCATTATCCCTCCCTACTGGGATTCACATCTATTCATGGAAAACCAAATCCAGCAATGCCTGGTGGTCTTTGGAGGTACTGGGTCATGCAAGATGTGCAAAGCTTCCACTTGCATGCCCTGTGCTCAACAACTGCGTTTGTCTTTTTGTCCACAGGCCCCACAGTATCAGAATCGGTTGTGGAAGGAGAGGTTGGTCAGAATGTCACTGTGCCCTGCTTTTACAGTGTTAAGAGTGTATATGACATCACATCAATGTGCTGGGGTCGTGGCAGCTGCCCTTCTTCAAAATGTTATCAGCCCATTATCTGGACAGATGGATGGAAGGTGACAGCACAGTATGACAGCAGGTACATGTTGAAAGGGAACCTGCTGATGGGCGACGTGTCGCTCACGATCATGAATGCCAAGGAAGCAGACAGTGGGACATACTGCTGCCGTGTGGAGATCCCAGGGTGGTTCAATGATCAGACAAGTAATCATGAGGTTGTGATAGAGAAAGGTGAGTGCAGAGGTGTGCTTGTGTGCTCGTACCATTGTGGTAAATCGGCTGTTGGGTCTCAGTTTCAAAGCTTGTGGTGGATATGATTTCTATAATCATCTATAGGACTGATATTTAGGACTCTGCAGAACCACTGTTAGTGCAGTTCAAATTAAGCTGTCTTTGACATTGTTGTAATCCCAGTACAGTCTCTGCAATTAAAAAAAGGATGTGGTGCTTTGTTTCATGGTACACAATACTACTGAGCTTTCTTAGAAACACTATTTGAAGAATTGCAGAGAAACGGCAGCACAGAGTAATTAATTCATCCAAAGCATTATAATTTTCATAGAAAAGGGTGGTTCATTTTCCCTGTTTGATTCTAGAGTAAAGCACAGGGACAAAACATTAGTGTAGACTTTTTGGTTTTAATAGAATCTTCCTCTGAGTTTTAGGTTTTTTTCTCTTGTTTGTAAAAAGCATGATAATGTACAGAACAAGTGACTGACACATGTACTGTGTAGCTGGTGCTAGCAAATTTGTTATGGAAACACTTTAGCTTTTCACCACAAATTCACACCAAGGTTTATTGTAACGTATGTTGGTTTTGTTTTATTTTTTAATATCAGCTAGGATCTCTACTGCAAGTCCTCACACTTACACCTCTCAACAGACCTCAGGTAACTTTTATCCAAGTATTACTCTTAATAGCCTATATAAACTATATTGCAAATGGGGATCTTAGGATACAAAGTGATAGATGATAGAAAAGTCTTGGCTAAGATTTACTACACATGACCATAGAACCAAAGATCAGGACTTGATTTAATTTCTGCCTGATTTTCTATAGAGAGTCCCACAGAAGGAACATGTATACACGGGAGGGAGTTTGCTTCCAGGTGTTATGCTTAAGTAGATGTTTTATTGGTGCTGCAAGCATTGTTTTTCTTGTGGCTGTTGTTCTGGTATGTTGTTTTCTTTGTGCTAAAATACGCCTTCTGGAAACGGTTTACTATAAACAGTAAGCCACAAATTTTTAGGAGTTGGGTGTTCCCACTACTTAATTTATTTGTTGCTTTATAGCATAGAACTGGTTTACTGCTCTAGCTCAAAGTGCATCAAATTCAGGATCCTGTGGCAGTCCACAGCAGACGATTAAGGAGGATTTTAGAAACAGGGCAGTAATCTTGTGATACAGCACCCAAGTATTCTTCTACCCTGCTATAATGTGTGTCTCAGGGGGCTGCCCACGTCCTCTGTAGCTATGCATGTTTAATAACGTGAGGCCTCTCACTGTAGCGGAAGAGACAGTGAACAACTCAGTTTCTCCAATCCTCTCACAAGTTTATAGACTTGTATCATACCCACTTAGCTGCATATTTTTTCAGTCTGAAAGACAACTTTAGTTTCTAGTGCATGAGGGAGCTCATAGTGTAACAATAGCTTCATCTCTGGATTTTGAAAGAAAAATCAGGGATGCTTTTTGTATATCTCCCTGCATCTCTGATGTTTCCACCTACTCAACTCTAAAATGTTACAAGTTGCATTTCCTGCTTGGAAGAAGAAGTGAAAACTCTCTCAGCCTGTTTCTGTTCTGGTTGCAGATAACATGGCTTCCAATCTTAGAACTCACAGGTTTTCTTAACCTTGTGACATCTTCCTCAGCTACTGGTGGAACAGTTTATGTTTTCAAAACACAAGTTAATACGTGCATGTTCACACAGAGGGAAACTAGAAAAGGCAGGTGGCCATATACCTCTGATGCAGGAATAGTCCAGAATCTCCAATAGAAGAGAACAGTGAAGCAGATGATCCTGTCCTCTTCAAAATAAAGTTTCCGGGATGAGGGTAACAATTTAAAACACCAAAGGAACCAGCTGGGGTTGTCATAATGTGTGTGTTTTCGGGAGGGTTGTATATCATCTGACAACCCATGGAGAAACTGAGACTGATGATATGGAAGAAGTCAGTTTATAGCTCTGAATTTTAAATACTGCAAACAGCTTTGCTCTGAGAATTACCTCAAAATATTCTGCAGGTCCTTATGCAAATATCACACATTGCTCAGTCTGTTTACTGTATAGCTGTCTGGGACTTTAAAAGCATCACTTGCTTTCTCTAACTCTGCACTACTTGCTCTTTCAAGGCCCTGAGCTAACCTTAGTCAGTTTTCATCAGACAACCTAAGTTTGCTTTAGGCATCCACTACTTCTTCATGGCTCCAAGAACAGAAGCCTACCTTGGTTGTTCCTTCCTTCTAATCACTGTGTTAAGGTGATAGCAAGACCGAAGTGTTTCTTGGAAGGAATTCAAAGCTCTGAAAAGGGCAGCAGAGGTTCAGTATTCAGCGTTTCGTGCTGCACTCTGAAGGTACCAACCTTTTTGCGATATGCAGAGCCGAGACTCCTGATAGAGAAATACTTAAGTTCGGTGGTCCCAAGTCAGCAGTACAAATTCCTCCCTGTCAAAGCAGAACGGTTCCCTGTGGAGATGATGTGTTTGTCTTGCCTTCCCTCAGCTCCTGGGAATGCCAGCGAATCCTCCTTTACCATCACAAGAACGTGGCCATCGGTTTCTGTTGCGGAAGCTCCTCAGACTGTAAGCATCTCTGTTGTGCTATAGCCTATCTAGGCATGAGAGGTTATTGGGTCATCTCTACAGTTTACTTGTATTGCTTTAGATGGATTGAAAAAGAATGGGCTTTTTTTGTAGTCTGCACGTTTAGTGCTTATGAAAGAATGCTTATGTGCTCATTATTATAGAGGAAAAAATACAAAACCTGCTTTGCATGCATAAAGTACTTCCTACTAATGGAGGAAGAGCTTTAAAAACATCTATATTGCCTTTCAGGCCTCTGGTCCCTGCTCAAGCACCTCAGACTGCTTGGATGTAACCGCAAACCTGCAGGTATGGCAGGATATGGGGGGGGGGTGAAAGCTGGGCCACCTAACAGCAGAGGGATGCTCTGTACTCCCATACAATGGGGATCGAACTGGGACTTTTACCACAGGGTTGCCAAATACACAAATGGCCTTTGGGTACTGTATGGACTTCATGCTCTCAGTGCCATTAATGCTCATCTGTTTTGTGTTTTACAGAATGTGTCTGTTACACTTCCCAGTCAGCAGCATTCACAAAATGAGCTATACATTGGGATTGGTTTATCTGTGATACTTCTAGCCATCCTGATTTTGGCTCTGTTCCTCACTAGACGTAAGTACTTTCCACAAGTGGTTATTCAAGGATTGATGGGGTATACCAAATCACCGCTGTCTTCTGCTTCAGGGAAGTGAGCTAAGGTCTTTGGATGGCCTCACTCTGTGCTCTGCACTGTGGTTGCTGTCTCAGCTCTTCATCTTAGCCTCTAGGGCACAGGACAGCAAAATGGGATATGAGCCCATCTCTCCTGCCCCACTCCTTTCCTCTTACCCATGCTTCAGTTGCCATGTTGTCCCAGTCCTTCCCAATCATAATGGGAGGGGCACTGGTTTCATATGACTATGTCCAATGTTTTTCTGTGTGCCAGCCTTCCTGCGTAGAGGCTTTTAGTCAGACCAAGCCATACGAATTAGATTTCACATGAAATAATGGGAATTTCCTATACTGAAAATATCTGCTTAAAGTTCCCTTATTTAGTTTCTTATACCTGATTTTTTTTTGAACCCTCTACTTGCTTCTGATGGTTTAAAGAAAATGATTTGTTTTCTTTTTCTTTTTTCTGTATTTTCATTCTCAATGGTCCTTAGAGTATTTATTCAATACGAAGAAGACGGGTGACTTTTCAAAGTAAGTATTCTGTTTCTGCTTGGGCTAATAGGACAAACTAGGTTGCAGAAAGAAAGTGGTGTCAGTATGCTGACCAGTCCAGCACATACTTCAACTTTCTTTTTTAATGTCAAGTTAACAGGACATTGTAAAAAGAAATAAATAAATCCTGCTACTTATCATTAGCTAGGAAGCAAAAATGAATGTGACTTTCAGTTTATTGCATTAGGAAGCATGGAAACTTCAGGTGTGGGTTGTCTCATAAGTGGAAAAATGATTCACTGTCAGTCATGTTTAAGTAACTGGGGTTTTGCATACCTGACACTTTTCCAGTGGGCTGATTGATGTAGCTCCCTACTCTCTATTTTTCTGTTTTATGTTTAACAGCATGATTTTTACTCTTTTGTGCAGCTTTGTTGCATTTTGGAGGCCAGAAGGTGCAGGGAACCACAGTGCACTGGAAGATGATGTCCATGCAGAGGAAAACATTTATATAGTGCACTAAGGATGGTATGCATGCTCGCCTTGGTCAGCGCTGGGATGTCAAATGGCTTGCGCAATGGTAGCTGCTCCCTCTGCTCAGCAGCTAAATGTGACTGGACTATTGAAGCATTATTCACATCATTCTGATAAAACAAATAAAAGCTACACTTCTAATTAAAATCTTTTATCAGCCTATTCCAGAAACAGAAACCCTACTGGCTTGAATGGAAATTTCCAGAATCCGCTTATCCTAAAGAAAGTTACCATTATACTTATTATCTGCCTCAACTTCTCTTTTCCTTTTTGGAAAAAAAAAAAAAAGGAAATGCCAGAATAGCAACTCCTTCAAAAAAGGAAAACCACACACTTAAAAAAAGGTTTCTCTTCACTGTGTATTGTATCTGCCAATTACAAACCAGTCCGTGCCATCAGCGGGCAGAAGCACCAGCTGCAAAAGAGTCCATGGGATAGGTGACCCTGGTGTGCTTTGTATTTTCATTTGTCCTGTGCATTGTCTCGGGGCTGTTTGTTGCAGCAGGCCTAAAAAGTGGGAAATATGGAGGTGAATTCATGGTTGACTGAAGAGCTCGGTGTGGGAGCACAGATGCTGGGGATCTCTGGGCCAGGAAAAGCGATGGAGGAAGCTAGCTCTGCCGTCTCCATAACACAGGTTGCTTTGTGTAAGAAGGCACCAAAACTAGAGGGACCCTAGACTGTATTTTTATATTTGACTATTAGTAACAATTACTAAACTAAAATTACCCACCTGCAGACATTGCTTTCCTTTCCTTCTGCCTGGCTGAGCATATTGCTGCTGTGAGCTCTAGCCCATGACTGGAGCTGGAGGAAGTGATCTGGCTTCTGAACCAGACCTCAGAAAATAACTGCAGCAATCTCTGCTTTATGCAGTTTTACCAAATCAATCTCTACTGGGATCAGAGTTAGGCAAGTGTGAGGTTTCCATAATAATTTGATTCCAGCCAATCATGCTCTTAAGGAGCTTGAGGCTGCCCTTGAATCATGAAAATTGCTTGCCCATAAGGATTTTTTTTCTTAATATCGCAGACTTACTCAGACTAATTCTTACATGAGTGAGTTTTCCAGGTAAAGTTCTAGAATACCTGATAATCAAAATATTGAAGTTTTTCTTCTGCTCTGCAGTTAATTGGTAAACAGACTTTGCAAAGGTTGTGCAGAGCAAGAATTCGTCTTGGGCATGCAACATAACACATACATACATGCAGGCAGCAGCACCCTGTGTTTTTCATTACTTCCACTCATTTCAGTGGATCTTGGAACATGCTTGTCAGAATGGCCCCCAGGCAGGAGTGGGTGGCACTTAGAGCCTGTTAACCCATTAAGAGGTCATCCAGCTGCACACAAGCTGGCAGCGTATTGAGTGTGATAAGGTTAATGAGTTGCAAACCCGTTTATTTGAGACAGCTCTTTCCCCTTGTGCCTGCAAGAGCCCACTAGATAGCAGGACAGGAGTAGAAAGCAAGCCACGGTTTCCTGGTTCTTCCCAGCACACTTGGATTTTTGGTGGCCTTTTTCAATGCACTCTGCTGCATTTAGCTCAGCCTCGCTAAAGAAACAAAGCTGGTATGATGCTGTGTTTATCCTCCTCCTTCCCTGGACGCCTGAAACACAGTGACTGATTCCGTTTGGGCAAGCTTTATGGAAATTGGTAGCTGGATAAAGACACAAATTTGTGCCCCAGGAAGGATTCAGCTGCTCCCTGCACTGGCACAGGCTGGGCATCAGCTCACAGCCATGGGCTGTGGGAGGCAAAGGGGTAACTGGGATCATTGCAGGGGAAAAGTCTGCAGGATATGGGATGCATCAAGTTTTGTTAGTTCTCTTCACAGAACAGCTGGGGCTGTATGTACTTGGCATTGTATGAACTGTAGCTGGTAGAATATAGCAAATTATATGCTGTGCTGGTTAACCTGTCATACAATGTTGACAATAGGATGCTGCTGTACTGTTGTGTCTATCCCCACTGGCTGCTGTTTATGCTGCACTGAGGCATGTGAAGTTACAGAGCAGCACTGCAGCAACACTTTGATTCGGAATAGTTCTCCAAGCTTCGTGCTGCTTGAATCTGATACTAAGTTGGCTACAGCAGCATCAATTGGGTGGTGAAAGAAACGAGGCATTCTGTCTCTGCTGGAGCCTCGTCTATTGGGAGTACACTTTGTGCCTCTCTTAAATAGTGGTGGTGTGATGGGTGAGGAAGCTAATGAGAGGTGGCGTCCTGCTCTGATGTACTACTGAGTCCAACAGGTCTGCAAGGATAAAAGTTCTTCTCTGATGCTGCGCTGGGAGGGGATACTGAACAACTAATCCCTCTCCAACCTTCCTGTGCTACTCAAGATTTTGTAGACCTGTTCATAGTACCCTATAGCTTATCTCTTTTCCAGACTTACTCATCTTGGACTACCTATCTAACTCTCCTGTGGAATTTCTTCCCATAGATTCCACCATTCTTTTTGCCCTTCTTGGGATAATTTCTGGATCTAAGATAGGCTCTTGAGGTGACTAGAGCTATACATAGAATCTAAGGTAGATTTGTACAGTGGTGTAATGCTGTCTTCTGCTTTGTTTTTTATGGCTTTACTAACAACTGCTAGAACTTCATTTGCTTTTTTTTTTCCAATGCTACCAAGCATAGGGGTGGTATATTTATGGGCTTGACTACTCATGATAAGCCCAAAATCTCTTTCCTGAGGGGGTAATGCCTGGTTAAAGCCCATCATTTTATCATTTGAACTTGCAACATCTCTCCTGTTTGCACCATGCTATATTTATTTGCACAGAATTTTGTCTATCTGCAATTCTTCATTCTTGACCCTAATGCCCTGAATTTCGTTGGCTTTATTACTCATCTTTTCCAGGCAAGAACTTCCAGAGAACTTCTTTATCAATTTGTCAGAAAGTAAAAATGAAAGAGTAAAAAGTATTTCTTGGCAATGGTGTTGCAGATCTTTGGGAAGGACATTGTTTAGGAGAGAAAACATTCATCAGAGTTCCTCCAAGGCTGTCTTTGCAAGTATGAAATATGAAGCTGGGGAAAAGAAGAGCAAAAGGTCTTCAAGCAAAAGGAAGAATTGGGGGAAATGAAGCACTAAGAAAATATAAGTGAAGACAAAGTCAGGTGGAGACAAAGCCAAGTGTTTAGGAGTGTAAGAGCACAAAGCTTGCTCTTGCTGCTCAGCCCTGAAGAATGGTAATGGGGCATAAGGCAAAACAAATAGTATATTGAAATCTCTGGTGGTAGTGCCATGCAGAGTGGGGCCCAGAACTGCGTGCAGTACTCAAAATGTGACCACACCAATGCTGAATACAGCAGAATTGCCTCTCTTGACCGGATTCTGTCCGGAAACATAGGAAGGAGGCAGTTGCAGTACATAAAATCTGGAAATGGAGAAATGAGACTTCAGTTGGGCTCACTCAGCACCCCTGGGAAGTATATGATCTAGTTTTCTCTCTTTCCACTCGCTGCCCTGGATCCTCCATCAGCTAAAATGTCCCATTTTTCACTGTTCCACTGGATAATGATACAGAGCTTTATAGGTGAGTCTTCACCTGCTTTTTGTGTGCTTGCTCAGAAAACAAGAATTTTGCAACTTTAAAACTGAAAACGAAACAGTGAAATGGGGTGTAATTGTATACAGAATTTCAATACTTTATGAATTTACTGAGTTAAAACTGATGGATATTTCTTTTCATTTGAATATTTTTACTTTTAAAGAATGTATGTGGTTTCTCTGTGTATGGGTTTGGTTAGTTTCCCTGTAGCCCTAGATGGTCTGATTCTTTGCTACTGTTAAATCTGTACTGCTGGCTTTGCTTCTTCATCAGTCTGTCCACCCCACTATACAAGCCCAAGCTAGAGAACTGAAACATTGGCAGAGTAATGAGTGAATATACATGATAAAGAAAGGATTTTCTGAATCTCTGCGGGTTGTCTGCTGCTATGAACTGAGGATGGGAAAGCGCGGCTGGAGATTCCTCTGCTTTTACTCCCGAATGTTCAGTTCACCCATCAAAAATCTGAACCCTGAAATGGGTAGAAGCCAAGGAAGAGTAACATGGGAGACTGGGTCTTGCAAGTGTGGTGGGTATTGGCTACATTTCTGCATGTGTGTTTAGACATCAGCAAGGCAGTTCCACACTGCCTGAGGTGGCTCAGGAATGTGGGTTCAGCCGCTTTCAGAGGGACGTGAGCTCCTAATGAGAGTTGTGCTTTTAAATCACACAGGCATTTCAGGAAATTCTGTCTCAGATGACTAAATATTGATTGGCGAACCTCTGCCAGGATGGAATATTCCATATCACATCTACAGTAACTGTGCTGGTCTTAAATTGACCTGAAAAGTAGTGGAAAGGATCAGTCAGCAGGGGGATGCTGAGGGGGTAAGAGGTGATCCATGCCCCTTTGAGGCACAGTAACACAACCTCCACGGTGTGTGCTGCACAAGTCGAGCTTCTCTTTCCTTGCCATATCTTCAGCCTCAAAGCAAACTGGAGGTACTCGCCTCCATTTGGTCTTATTTTCAAAAGCTTTCTTATACACACAGCTACTGAAGGGTGAGAATGGCTTTTTGTTACCTTCAGCTCAGCTCAGTACTGAAAACGGGTAGACTTGAGACTCAGTAGGCATTTAAATGCTTCTTTCCTATTGATCAGTCATTTTCTCTGCAATTTCATCAGAACAGAAACTTCAAGAAGAAATAAAAACCTAGGATTGCTAGGGAAAGGATGCTGACTATCTTGTATAGAGAAGGAAAATTATTCCAGAAATAGATCAAGAAAACAACCCCATTTTCCAACCAGTTGTCTTGGCTGGAGGATGTATTTGTTTGCCCATCCAATGACCAGTCTATGGTGGACAAGACCACTACAACAGCAATTATTTGAGTTACTTCTTAATATCAATTGCCACCGAGGGTTGATTCAGGAGAGACTATATATAAGTATGTGTATGCCTGTATGATCTGAACAAGTCTGAATGCCCCTTTCTATTTTGGAAGATATTAAACATCTTGAGTTCATTTCTCTCTCACATGGATTAAGGACTTGAGTTCATTTCTCTCTCACATGGATTAAGGACTTACAGTGGCAAACTTCATTGACTTCAGTAGGACTACCCAGGCATAGCTGATGCTCTGGTTCAAATCTGGATGCCTAGAAGAGTCACTGCCATGGACAAGGGTAGGATTCCTCTCACAGTAAGACCAGGGTGCCCCAATATAACAGCCTCAGGAACCTCTCAGTGTCAAAAATTTGTTCATTCAGTTCTATTTACTATTAGTTTTGGAAAACATGTCCGTGGAAGAGGCTGCAACTGAAAATGAAGTCGTTCACTCCTTGCAGAGGTTCACACTGTTGAATTAAGGCTGTTGCAGTATTGAAGCTTTCCTTACCAGTCTGTAGTGCAGGCAGATGTAAGGCACATTATCTTCACATAAATTAAAAGAGGATTCGAAACTGCAAACTCCATAACTTTCTAGCACCAACAGTGGTGGGAAACGGCACTGGAGACTCCCTGGTGCCTTGTGTCTGCCCTCTTCTTCTTTTTATGAATTTACTTATTTGATAAGTTCAGTGCTCTGCTGCTTTCAAAGAGAAGAGCAGGCAAATCTTCACTTGTTAAAGGGCTGCTTAATGAAACTGCTTTTGAGCTGTGCAGGACTGGGATGAAATAAGAAGAGAGATGAGCCCATTTCTCCTCAAGCAGCAGTGACCTTAACTCCAGGAACACTTCAAGCTGGTCTTGGCTTTGCAGCATCTTTGTTGGGGTGACTCGATGTTCAGTGACTAACCCCCTGCTCCCTAAGGGAGACTTTCAAGGTCAACTGGATGAACTGTTTTGTTCTGTCATCACTGAAATAGGCTGTTTTGCTGTAACAAGACAAATGAACCTACTCTTTCCAAGGACTAAAACAAGCAGCCATCTTTCAAAGCCTCATCCTGTATTCAGGAATTCATTTTGTTGGCACATCCTACCTTCATTTCACTGCAACAGCTTCTGCCCTTCACACCATATTGCATGTTGTTTTGTCTGCCTCTACTCTTTTAGCATTTGGAGTTGTGGAAACTCGAATGAGTTGGTTTATCTTGCCAATGAGATAAGCAATAAAGAAGCTGAAATGTCATCCCAATAACAAGTCATGAGGCAGACTGCCACAGACTAAAACCTCACCTGGGGAATAGTCCATTAAAGACAAAACAAAAGAGACATGGACACAGTTGGTAGCATCTGTTTGCTATCTGGGAGTCTTGCCAAAAAGGAAAGGCATTCAAACAGCTGGCAAAATAGAAATGTTTGGCAAACTGGGGCCAAAACTGGTAATAATAGCAGTGACTGCTGTAAGTCCTTTTTGGGGTAAGCAGGCTGGCCATGAGACACCAGATCTGAAGGATGATCCTCTTGCTGCAGCAGAGGACTAGCTCTGGATGCTCCCCAGGTCCTCAGTTCCTGCTCCACTATATGTAAATGATAACATGGGGGAAAAAGGCAACAAGGTAGGAGGACCAATACACACTAGACGAATGTAAACCAGAAAATATCTTTTCCTGGGAGGCTTTTTTGCATAGTGCCTTTTATGAAGAAGGAATCTCTTTTAGGGCAATCTGGGAACAACATAGACAGTTAAAAGGGAACAATATGGATCAAAGGTTTAAACCAGATACTAAGGTGGATATTGGCTCTAAACACAAAGTAAAGCTGGTTGTTAAGAGTAAGAGCAGAAAGAAAACACGAATATGCTCTTTTTAATATCAGTATAATGCTAGCAGTTAAAGCTTCTGTGTACACAGTACTCTGCAAGGTAAGTGGGCTCAACTTGTCTGCGAGTTGAAAGGGCTTGCTCAGAAACAGAAAAAGCAGTGTGCTTTCTGAGAACATAGGCAGATCCTGCTCCTCTGCCAGCTTAATTAAGTCCTAATTTCACATGTGAATAAGTCTTTTGGACTCTGCTATTGAGACTGTCGGTGAAAGGCAACTGTGACACCATTTCTTTTTTGAAGGAGACGGTGACGGTCCGAGGAAACCAGATGTATTTCACACCAGGTTACTGAACAACTTTCAGCCTCTTAGGACGGGAGCAGAATTCCCAAATTCCATTTGCACAAGTCTAGTCTGCACTTGGGCTGCCAATGACAGACCTCAGCTTCACTCACCAGGTCTGATGTGGGTGATGTGTTTTGTGAGCAGCCCTCCAGCAGCAAGCCAGTGTCTGTGAGCTCCTGGCTGTGGTCTCTAGTGCTCCCAGCCATTAGCTGCTACAGGCTCCAAGGGGATCAGTAACCGTGGCCTGCCTGCAGGCAGGAGTGTTTCTTTTCCTGCCTTCTTGTGTTGCATAGGTAGAGTCACGCATTGGAGACTGCCAGCACTCATCTTTCCTTGTTCTTCCTTGACAGCACACACCACGTCCCAAAGTGTCATTACAGGAGTAATAGGGCAAGCTGTTAAGTTGCCTTGCTTCTACCAGGTTGCACGACGTAAGGACATCTCTGATATGTGCTGGGGCAGAGGTCCATGCCCGAATTCAAAGTGCAATAACAAAGTTTTGCACACCACTGGAAATAGGGTGACATTCAGGACATCTCAGCGATACAGTCTCCAGGGCTATATTTCCTATGGAGACGTGTCTCTCACGATTGCAAAAGTGCAGTCAGAAGACGCAGGTACATACTGCTGCCGTGTGGAGATCCCGGGTTGGTTCAATGACATCAAACGGAACATACAGCTGGAGGTGATCAGAGGTGAGTCTGGGGACCTTCGTGACACAGCCAGCAGGGAGGAACCTCCCACTGGATAGGGGTTTAAAACTGGAGATTATGTTACGTGTGGTTTGTTTGTTTCTTGTGGCCAGAAGTGTTTTTTCCTAAATTCTATAGTTTCCAAGGGAGGTCTGGAACCAGTTGTCAATTTGAATCATGTTCAGTGAGCAGTTTTGATGAGAAATTCATGACTTTCACCCTTTTTTTTGCCTTTCAAATGAAATATTTAAGTTCTTGTTGTGTAGCTGTATTTCACATTTTAAAAGATAATGGAATTAAAAGAGAGATGTATTATTTGAAAAGCCCTTGGAATCAAATTAATTTGTTTTCATTTGGCGTTCGCCCCGACACCAAAAAGGCTTTAATTTGATTCATGTCATAAGGAGATTCGTGTATTTACAAAGTTTGTTTCAGCGGCTGGAAGGACTTTTTCTCCTTCCTGTTATTTTGCTGAGCTGCAGGATAAGGAAAGGGTCTGAAAAGCATTGCAAGGCACAGGCAAAAAGATGGTACCCACTTCCCACACTGCAGAAAGACAAATCTTTTTCTGATTTTCACAGGTTGCTCAGATGTATACAGTACTCTTGTATGCCTGTTGTACTTGATATAACAGGAGACCCAGGGGAAAATGCTGCAATCCCATGTCTATTCCTGAGTTCACAAAAAAGGGCCAGTTAAAGAGATCAGCAAGAAGCTTGTAGCTGAAAATCAAGCTCTGAGCTTTTTTTGGTTGGTTGGTTGGTTGGTTGGTTTGGGATTTCTTTTTAGCTTTGGTTTTGTTTCTTTTTATAAGGACATTGAAAAGCAGAATCACAAAATTTGCAAGTTTTGGGTTCTACCACACAAAATTCTGGCCCTTCCATTTCTTTAAGGAGCAGCAAGGAGGAGGTGTTTGAGATCTACCAAAAAAAAAAGGGCAAATCTGGGAATTTCTCTGGCTGGGGCATGTTTTCTGTTAATTAAACAACCTTTTAAACAGCAGCTGTCCCACCTTTATTCTTAGTATTTTAGCAGCTAATTTTCATTCATTTCTGGGTTGGCTTTCCTTAGGGTCAGTTGTTGATGCTCTCATCTAGCTTTCCTCTTGGCTATGTTTTCTCCATGCAGCTCCTCCAGTGATAACAACCACCACGAGAAAGGCTCCTGTTTCCCCCAGAGTTTTTAGAAAAACAACTTTTGCTCTCCCAGCAACCTCTGATGATCAAACAACAGCAGAGACACCTGTCCTCCTGACAACCACCGTCCCCAAAGCAACACCTGCAACCACTGAGTCTCCAGCAGTAACTACACCGGAGACCATTGCTCTCCCAGCATTTGCTGTGACAGCACCTATGGTGACAACCAGTGCTCTCCCAGATTTTCCAAGTAGTTTCCAAGCTGTTGTGACGGTTGAATATGACTACGTGTTCTACTCAGAAGAGTCTCTCACTCTTACTGAAAGCACGACAGGTAACCAGCACCAGTCCTTTCTTATTTTTTGTGTAGCAGACATGGTCTGTGTGTGCCTGACTCTGGCATCATAGAAACTCTCCAGATACTTACGTTTGTATCTAGGAAATTTTCTTCAAGATGCCTATAGGTATATTTCAGTAGGTTTAAGGAAACACAGGTCGAATGTCGTGGACGATGCTAAACTGGGGCGAATAGCCATGAGAGCAAAGGATAAGGCTTGCACTGAGAGGAGTTTTAACAGACTGGAGAAATAACGTGACAGAAACCTCATGAATGAACGTTTTTCACGAACAGAAATAAATGCAAAGTCCTGAATCTGGGATGAAATAAGGGAGCTTCAACCATGCACTGATTTTTTTCTTGATTTGGGAAAGACACTTGAAATGGTCTGCTGAAAAGGTTAGTTTAGAGCATGTTCTGCTTGAGCAATAACATCAGTGAGACTTCAAAACATGCTTAAAATTGAGTACTTACATTGTCATCTCCTATGAAGGCTGCTGTTATTATTAATATTTAGTTGATCAGAGTCACCTGTTATCCTAAACATTCCTTTACTTTATCCATATTAGTGACTTTTTTCCACAGATTGATGTCTGTATACAAGGCTGGTTTTTGTACATTCCTTGGGTCTTCTATCACTTGAAGTTCTTTCTGATCTGAACCTCTAAGGACAGCTTTTCTGTTCATTTAACCACTGGCAATGCTAGTAAAGTACATCAGTTGTCTGGGTAGCGTGAACTGCAGACATGAAAACCTAATCAGTGATCTTTATAAGCATTATCCTTTTATAAGCATTATGTTTTACTATTCTAAGCATTATATTTTACTTTATTTCAGTGACTACCAAATTACCAAGCACACTTGTGACTTCAGAGGGAACTACAAGCACTGACACTTCTCTCATGGTGGAAGAGGTGCCAGCTGTAGGTGAGTGGGATAACAGTGCAAGTTCAGAAGTTGCATGTTCAGAGAAATGAAGAAGTCACATGAAAAAGTACTGCCTGTTCTTCAGAGTGGACCAAACATGTACTGATAGCTGCTAATTGCATCTGGAAGTAAGAAGTATCTTGGGTCCACACAGGAATTGTTTGAAATCAGGGTGTAACAACAGCTGAGGAAAACATGTTTTTAAGCCTCCAAAGGAAGTAGATTTTGAGTCATTCACTACTGTCAGGCATCTCAGGTTTGAGAGAAGTTAAGAACTGGTCTTTGTCACCATCCAAGCTGAATTCTCAGATATCCTATTTGTCATCACTGTGAGTGCATTGAGCTTTCCATTTTGAATCCTCCCTGAGTGTTGAGAGCTTTGAGTCTCACTGAATATATTTAGCCAGATGTGGCTGCAGGCTCAGCTTTCCAGTGCTCAGCATGTGTCCTTGGTCATGATGGAAAGCAGCAGGCAACTACCACAACTATCAGTCAATCCTTCAAGAGAAAAGGAAGTGGTATACAAATTCATACCGTCATCTGAGACATGAACAAATTTACATGGAGTTTGCACTTTATGTCTCTCAGTCAAGGATGAAAGTAGCATGGCTCAAGTAATTCAGGTGTGATAGTCTGCCTACCAGATGTCCTCAAATGAAAACTTTAAAAAAGGAAAGCCAAAAGTCAGGGATGATATGTCATATTTGGCTGTTAAGAGAGTCCCTTTAGTTTCAAATACTGCCAAGAATCTCTTTATTCTTAAAAACACAGTATTTGGATTTTTGCAGGTTGTCTTTTGCTAGACCTTGAGGCTTTCAGCAGAGTTTAGGAAACTGTTCTTTAATGCCCTGGGAGAGGGTTCACAGAAGCAACTAAACTGGTCTCTCAAGCATTTGTGAGGGTTTCTCACCCCTGTCTCACTTGTCATCTTTCTGATACAGTTCTGAATAATGCCTGTATTCTACCATTGAAAATAAGAAGCTTTGCAAAGGGTCTTACCTCTGGGGTTCTGGGGCAACTGAAGTTGTGATTGTGGGTTAGAAAGAGCCACCACAAAAGCAATAATAGCAGAAAATATATGGTGCTTATGTGAGTCATGTGAAGTCCCACCCATGCTAAGACTTGTGTCATGCTATTTCCGAGAAGCAAGCTGTCATAATGTGTGAAAATGCTGCAGCATGATCGAGCACTGTCTAGTAAGAGCCATAAGCCAAGTCTCCTTTTATTCTGTGAAATAATGCATGAAACAGACAAACTTTAGCCTTTTTGTAATGTAAAGGAAGGCTAATTTGTTGCTGGGCTCTGTACTGATGTTAGTATAGTGGCTGGCAGAGAAACCCATGGATGAGAGAGCCCTCCACCTCCAAGCACAATTCTAGCCACATAGGCTGGATTAGCTGGGGCAGCTGGTTGCTTCTGACCAGGCTCTGATTTAGTTTCTCTTCTGTCTTCACCTGCTTTCCAACCAGCAACAACCCCAACAATGCCAAGCACACTTCAGACCCAAAAGAGAATCCTTGCTCTTTTAATTGTGGGAAGTAAGAAGCAGTGCTTGCTCCCATCAGGCAGGCTGCAGCATGATGCCAGGAAGTTTAATTTGGCTTGTGGGGGACACATGTCAGAGCAAGATGTGTGCTTCTTGTGTATTTGGGGGTAGTTCTGCTGAACTCCAATTCTTTTCTGAGAGAGGAAAAGAGGGGTGTCATGAAACAGGTACATGGCAAAATGCAGTGTTGAATCCCAGGGGCTGGGATTTTCAGCACTTGATAGGGTTTTATTACATATATTTTTTTAGCTGTAGTGTTTAGCCATGATCCATTTTCTACTCCAGTGCGAATTTCTAGCTGCAGGTGTGTATGAGCTACCTGTGCCCTCTCCATGTCCTTGATAAAATGCAAGCATATTATTTGGTACATGGAGACAAATCAACTCAGCTGATCAGAGCTGAGAAGTTGAGGGGAGATCAGCTCATTCACTGAGTGCCATACTCTGAAAAGTAGAAGAAAAGAAAGGAAGATAAACCCCCTTTTTTAAAATAATGGGATTATTTGTGACCGTCTGATCCCTCCCATCATCATGTGACATTGTGGGTATCTCATGAATGTAAATTTCACTCATACATATGTGCCTCCACAAACGACTCATCTGGTCCCTGGCACATTTTGCTCAGACAGAGGCTGCATGGCTGTTGTGGTGTCAAACCTCTGAAAGCACTGCTCATCACAGACTTTCTATGCACTAGGGCATGACCTGGGGCATAGGAACTTTCCTGTCACAGGACGTAAGCTGAGGTTTTGATTCACTCAGCTGAGTGACTCCTGGTTTTAAGATGCTGTTAAACATCGGGTGCTTCCTGTGACAGATCAAGTGCTCCAAATACTTAAATACTTCTGTACTTTGTAACACAAGATCACGATGAGCCAAGGCCCAAACCTAGATTAACTTTCTGTGACTTTAAATTCACTGTCAAAAGTGAGAGAGTAAGATCATGGGATAACAGTAGAATGCTGCAATGAGCACTCATTTTGTTCATCCCTATTTTAGAAATCTAGAACTGAGTTATTCTTAATATCCCGAGAGAGAGAGAAAAAACAATTGCGTCATCTTCATAGAGATTTCTTATATTTATGGTAAGTTACCTGAACATTAAGATGTTTCCTGTGGTTTTTAGTCCTAATGCAGCTACCAGAAACTGCAATTACACGTAAGTCCGACCCAAGTAAATTGAGGCAGTTCATCCAGTTAGACTTGTGCCTTGTTTACTACCTCTGTTTTCTATGACATCTTGTCATACTTACAGAAGTGAAAACTCCTTCACAGCAGGCAAGTTTCTACTGCCTTGTTTCATGGGCTTATCCCTGGGAAGCCTCCTCTTCCCTTGATGAAGATTGACATTTACCATTGACTGCCTGATATACCATTTGTGACTGACACAGATTGTTCCTTTTTATGTTGCAGTGTGCTTTATTTCCCCTACTCAGGGCCAGATTTTGCCCTCCTCATTCCCCCACTCCTTGGCTAAAGCAGTGACAACTACAGTGGGCCTCACTTCTTGAGATGACTGCGCCAGTGATCATTTCAATCTCTGTTATTTTCAGGGATTTCGTCAAGTTCAGATGGCACGGCTGAAAAACATGATGATAAAGGAGATAAGGTAAAACCTCCTTTAAGTTTCAAGAGAGTTTAACTTGAGGCCAGAAGGACAGCAGGACATGTTAGTGATTTTCAATGTATTCACACTGAAGTGACAGTGTTTAGAAAAAGTAGCTCAAACTTCAGCTTAGAAGCTCAGGCTCCATCTATTAATCTTCCCAGTGGATAGAGCCAAAGCCTGTGACCATCCCATCTACCTTGGACACTTCAGAAAAACCTCATTGCCCTGACACCTCTGTAAGAGAGGCAGAGGTAGCATCCTTGAGGTGTGACCAGGCAAAAGGCAACTTAGGACAATTGTTAGATTTCTCTGTCTCCAATTAAGAGAAGAATGAGGTTAATTAAGCTCTTACTTTAGATGTCTTATTAAGAAGTTCATGTTAAGTGGGATAAATCTGGGCTCAAACGCATCAGAAGATGAATTAATACTTAACAGGTAATACAATTTGTTTATCATGATCAATCTGGTGTGTCTTCTCCATACTTTATA
The DNA here is from genome assembly GCF_000696875.1 of Nestor notabilis. Lineage (NCBI taxonomy): Eukaryota > Metazoa > Chordata > Aves > Psittaciformes > Psittacidae > Nestor > Nestor notabilis. The sequence goes on along the minus strand of NW_009945018.1, from coordinate 51,673 downwards.
CAGGCAAGCTCAGAAAAACATTGCCAACTCCAGCCCAATGCAGATATTTAAGAGCCACTCGGGCAACCCACTCCTGCGTGAACAGCTCTGGAGTAAACTTGCTTCTAAAGCCTTTTCAGTTTTATTCTCTTCTCCCTTCCAGTTTCCCATCTATGTCCTTCTCATTGCCTGTCTCGTTGCGGTGCCCATTCTTTTCATATTGGTGCTCTCGTTGTTGTTTCGGAAACGTAAGTATTTCTAAGCGCATAACGGGTTAATGTTTCTAATGCTGGCTAGTGCAAATGTCCTTCTGTATCTCTGTTTAATCTTCTGGTAAATCGCCATGGCCCCTGTGACAGTGCTCTGTTCATTTTATGGGGGTTGCTGTCCTTACTTCAGGACTGTGTCACCATGAAGAGACCACGGACCATGAGCTGGTGGGGATACAGCAGGAGGAAGACTGTGCAAAGAACATGTTCACTCACTTGTTGCAGGTCTGGCTCATTTTGTTGGCTCTTGCTTTATAGTAAAGTGGTCTCACAGTTTCCTGGAATTGCTCTTGACAGACATTGGTGTAGCTTAAATCAGAATGAAATCTTTTCTTTCCTGCTTAGCCCAAAGAAATTCTGCAACTTTTTATCTTAGCTTCTCAGCTCATTTGACAGATTCATTAGAATTACAGATTTCTTTTGCCATTGTGACACTAATATTATTTTGCTTCTAGGTAAACACACAAAGAAGTTTATAATAAAAAGGTAATCCATTTTGTAATTTCCTATTAAAAGTTGCAATGTAATTTTTCTAGAGGCAGGAAGGCATTGGCCATTGATCGTAATGGGTGTAGTACTGGCTTGTGGTGATATGACCCGAAGTTTTGTTATGAGCAAGCTTCAGATAATGCCAGAAAATCAAACAGTGGTTCCCGGACACTGTTTCTACGTAGCAATGATCCCTTTTGAGCAGTCATCTTTCTGGTTGATCAGCATAGCCAGTTATCTCTTTGTTTCTTTAAAATAACCCCACCAGGGTCATGCTCTGGTATTTGATCAAAGAATAAAGCATATTTTGTACTTCCTTAACCTGGGGTCACTATGTATCAGTAAGTACCAGCTGCTGAAGTTCTTCAGTGCTCTGGAAGGACTCCTTTCTGAATTCCATGGTGGTTACCCCACAGCAGTCATTATAAGATCTAAACAGCCCTTTCCTATCCGTTAGAAGAATGCAAGCAAGGTAAATACTTCTCTGGTGTAAAAAATAGGCATTGCATCATTGAAGTCAGTGGATTCAGTAGCTTCTGGTATGTTTCAATGGGAATTTGCCAGTGTTACATATAAGACAGGATTCTCTGAAGCATCAATGTGCTTTTGCCCTATCCATAGTGATCTGTGCTTCTCACTACAGCCGTGGAGCAGCAGAAGGCCTTGAAAAAGTTTTCAGTGGCACTGAAGGAGAAAACAACATGTTTTCCCTCTGAAGAGTTCCTACATCATCTGTAGATGCCATGGAAAATCAAAAGGTTCTGTTTCATGCTGCATTGAGAGATACTTATGAGCCCTCAAAATATCAATGCGTGTAAACCAAGGGCCCAAGCTTCAACTACAGAGTTTAAAATCTTTGTGCAAATTATGCCATATCACCTTTAAAAGTTATTGCATACAGAAGCTTCTTTGAGAAGAACACCTACACATTATTCGCAGGTGTTTCTGGTATCTGCCTTCTCACTACTACCATGTTACACAGCTGAATTTGTTTTTCTCCATTTTTACTAATATTCTTCCTTGAATACACCTTGAAGAGTGAAAAAATAATATGAAATGGTGCCTAACTTCAAATTGCCTGCAAAAGAAGAAAAGAAAAAAATCAGCAAATACAATTCTTGTTGCTTTTATGTAATCAAGAAAAAAATTAAGCCACAAGAATGCTGCAACTATAAATCAAAAATGCAGATTACTTAAGGGGTACCAGTGCTGCCTGTGATTCAGCATGTTTGAATGACCCTTGGAGACTATGTTAATAAACTTTGTAATTTACTGCTAGCAATTGTATTTATTATGCTACATCCTAAGGCATTTGAACAGGAGTTAGCTATTCCCCAGATGTTGAAATGACTGGTGTGCTGTCTCAGCTCTCCAAAGAAGTACTGCAGCATTTCCAGAGGTGGGAAAACACCCAGAACACCAACCTGCAGAGAAATTTTTCTACCCTACCGCCACAAACCTCTATACCACTCATTTGTAAATCTGTGTCTCTCCCATCAATGTGCATAGGGGTTCCCAGTCTTTTGTTTGGAGTTGCCTTTTGGTCCTCACAACAGTGACCTGCAAAATCCAGCAGCTCTTGTGGTGGAGTCTGCTGGGCAATGCAAAACTGCACCATGCGGCCCCAGTGTGCTTTATTTAGGACTCCAGCACCCGGTCACAGCTTAGCATTGTTCTGTCTGCCCATTTATCTTTTAGATATGTTGCAGGTGAGATGCATAACACAAGCACAGCCACATCTTGGATACTTGGCCATCGCTTCAGGTGCCCATGCGAGGTGGGTGAAACTACCTCAGTGTTTCTGAGCAGCAAAGGATCCTGTGATCTCCATGGAAAGGCTCCAGGAACACTAAAAACAGTGAAGAAAAACAGATGAAGTTTGGCATTCACTTCTGCTGCTTCTAGTGGGACAGGAGGGTTGTGGGGGAGAAAATAGTTCTGCAGCACTAACCTTGTCTTCCATTCAGCTGGGAAAACTGGAACTTTAGAGTGTCTGTGAGGCCATAGTAGTGCATGGCAGAGCAAAGCCCATCATTTCACCACACTACACCATTTCTGAGAGGGTTTTGCTTGTGTTTCAGCTCGATTGATATTTAGGCTTTAAAAACCAGGCTGAGTTGGTAACCAGCCTGGGGACATTAGCAAAGTGGGGCTGGCCATGGCAGCTGGGGGATCATGTATGGGATATGCTGCAGAGCTTTTGTGTATCTTATCAGGGTCCTCACCACTGCTGCAGTAACTATGGGAATGGCATGGGAGAAAGTTTAAATCCATGACACTGTTATCCCCATTGTGTTGAGTCCATCAGTCTCTGCTATGGAATATTTGGGCAATGACAACTTGAAATAAGAGCATATTGTGGGAATAGCATTTGATCAGAAGAAAACATTATGTGGCAGCTCCGGACTTCCCCGCTAGTCATGCTCAGGGCTGCGGTGAGGCTTTTTGACTCTGCAGCATCTTCTAACAGGCCATGAGTTAGTGGGAGGCAGGGGAGGTTCCTCTTTGGAGTCCCTCTCAGTCCTGTGGGGGCTCAGCATCCCACTGCACACCCTGGTCTGACAGTGCTGGGGGGGGCAAAAGAGAGTCACCAGACAGAGGATGTGGCCTGCAGGCTCCAGGCTGGTTTTGCTCAGCTGAGACCTGTGTCTGCCCCCCTCTGTTTAATGCGGCGCCTGCGGCTGCCCCTGCCTCAGCACACAGCATGTGCTAAGCCCGGGGGCCTGGCACCCAATTCTGCTTCTAGGCATGAATCCCACATGAGTATGTAAGAAATAAAAGGGGGGAAAAACCCAGAAAAGCCCCCATATTTTTGATGTACTCCCTTAAAATAAAGCCTTTTTTTTTTTTTTTCCTTTCTCCCCTTAAGGAAACCTGCTAATTAAGGCAGCAATATCTTGCATCTTCCAATTGGCAAGGCTGGGCCAATCCTTTTGCTCTTATTAATTAGTTCTTCACTAATGACTCTTCAGAGCAGGGCTGGCTCTTGCTTGGGAAGGTTCTAGCACATTTGTTGTGGTGCTGGCTGGACTTGAAGGCCCTGCTTTGTGGAGCTGCACAAGGGCAGAAGAAATAAGAGCCAACAAAGTGAGTTTGATCTGCTCAGCCATGTGGAAATGCAGCCCAGAAATGCTGTAAGGGAGCTGTAAGTGTAACTTATGTTGCTGAGCATTTTTATTTATCTTTTTATCCACCCCAATTACTGAGACTGAGGTTTGGCTTTAGAGTGGCAATTGGAAGCAAGGACTCTGGGAGGGTTATATTTAAATGAAATGCATTGGAGTGATTCTTGAGGAGCTGACCCTGGCTGTCAGTATGTTCAGAGAAAGGAAGCCTCTTAAAACGTAGCTGGAGGAAAAAGAAACGCTGTTTGCCAAAAGTAACAGAAGTCTCAGAATTGAGTTTCTGGGTCTAGTGAAGAAAGACTTAATGAAAGCAGCAGGTTTTTAGAAAGAAAAGGCTGTCAGAGACTATGTCGTTGGCATCTGGAAGTGCTGGTCTTTATTTTTAAGACTTTTACCTTGGAAGGCAAAGCAGCAGTGCATTAGAGTAAAGGTAAAGCACTGCAGTCAAGAAAAGCCTCTGGTTAAAACAATACACAGGTATAAGCTTCAAAGCCCTAATAGGGCCAGTGTTTCAGATTGGGAAAACTGGGACCAAAGGCAGCCTGGCCCCTGGTAGTGCTGTGAGGTTCATGCTGTCATGTTGTGGCGTGTGCTGGTTTCCTCAAGAGTTGTTTTGCTACAACTTATTGCTGCTTGTTGAACTCACTGAAGCAGGTCTTGCTGCGAAGTCTCCCCATGAACACCTTCACCCTGGCCTCCCATACTTCTTAGAAAATGCCAACAAGCAAACCCATTTGCTTTATAACTGCTGTGAGTTTCCCCAAAGCTCCAGTCCCCCCAGACCTTGCCTCCTGCCACCTCTCAAACTGCCAGCGCTAAGACCTGAAATCATGCAGGTTTAATGTCTCTCCCCAGTGCTTTGAGCTACTAAAGTTGTTGCAGTGTTTACGGGCTTGTGCTGGGACCCTGTGGCTAAAGCAAAGCATGTTTTAATTTTCTCAGAGTCCATGTCAAGCCTAACTGGTGTTATATCTGGGCAGTCTGGCTCTGCTCCGTGGAGCAAGGTGGTTAATTAATAAAGGATTTAGGTTTAGGTCCAAGTAATAATTTTTGCTGGACCCCAGTACTTCGTGGACAATTGTCTGTGTCAAAATGAGTGATTAAAAATGGGTAAAGGAGGTCTGACGTGAAGAGATAGTGACTGAACTACCCGATTAGTATGGAAGAGGTACAGAAAAGCAATTAAAAAGGGAGATCTGGATATTTTGGGACTGGGTAATGAGAAAACAGGAGGAAATACTGGGAGAAAGCAAAAGGCAAGCACTGAGTTAGGAATACAAATCTCTTAAAGAGAAACCAGCAGAATAAATTAAATATTGTTTTGAGATTAATAAGAGACGTCTCTTAATAAGCTTTATTGGAGCTGACTGCTCTGATGGTCCCTTCCCATCTCAGCAGCACATTTCATTTTGTTTCCAAGGTTTTTTTCTTAGCTTTAATGTGCTTTTGTAGGCATTTTTTAAGGTTAATATAAATAAATCTCTGGGTTCCAAAGGTGGAATCTAATTGGAGCTTAAGGAAGAGCAAGCAGAAGGGAAGAATGTGGCTGAGTACATAAGAAATTAGAAATAAGAATAAATAGCATCATGGGACTTGGGGAAAGAACAGAGATAACCGCGCAGTGTGAGATGAATGCATGAAAAAGTGGAAAATTTTAGCCTGGTAGGAAGAGGAAATGGGACGTGCTGCCGCAGCCGTGACAGCAGAGGGCAAAATTGAGCTACGGAGAGAGACCAGAGAAACTGCTTTGGGGAATAGAAAAGGCTGTAAAGGTGTTGCAGGTTTTCTGCCACCGAGCAGAAGATATGAAGCCGCCTCTAGTCGTGATGTCAAGATGCCAAGGCACATTTTGACACGCTTGGCTTAGGCTCTGGCTTATTTGTCCTGGAAGTCTCAGTCACATCCTGGTTTTCCTGCGCTCCTGAGGCTGTGGTGACCCTGCACTTCTTGGTTTCCTCTCCCACTGATTTCTAACCCCAGCTGGGAGCAGCATGGCTTTGGTTTTGGTTTCTCTTGCTGATTTAAAGCATAAACCCCAAGACACAGCACCTCCTGTAATCACACTGCAGCAGCAGTGACCTGGTAAAAGAAATGTCAACCTCCATCCATCCCATAGCCCATCTCTGCATCTTTTCCTTCCTGGTATCAAGCTCATGAGAAAGGGTGGTGGTCTTGGCAAGGAGCCCTCCAAATGACCACTTTGGGGAGTGCTTAAAACTATGAGAAACAATGAGATTAGAGTGGGACTTCCTACAGAGAACCCTCAGGTAGGAAGGCTCATCTCCCTACCCCATGGCAAGCTAGGGTTAAAAGAACTCCCAGTGGTTTGAAGATGACATAGGAGGCCACAAAGACACTGGATGCAAACTGGAGTGTGCAAAATACATTGGAAGGACTGGGGAGGAGGGTGCTGGGAAATGATCTCTGGTGTGTAAGTTCATTGACTTTCTTTAGTTTTTCAAGCATGAGACTTCTCCACGGGGAAGGGAAGTCCATCACTTCCCAAAATGGTTTTTGTTTGCTTGGGCTTTTTGTTTGTTTGGGGTTTTTTCCCTAAGAAGGAAAGAAGCTGTTCATTCTTCTGCTATTTAGAAAAAGACAACTTTTATTTTTTAATATCTAGAATAAAGGAAAGGGTTGTGAGTGTGAGATTTTTGTTGTTTGGGTTTGATGTTTTTCTTGTGATGGTTTTTTTCCCTAGGTTTTTGTGGGTTTGGAGATATTTGTTTTAATTAGGGGTAGGGTAGGTAATCCAAACCAGGGAATAAGGCCTGTCCATAGTTACGTTCTTCTAAACCAAAAATATACTAAGGCCTGGCTCTCCTCTCTCATATACTGGTGCATACTCTGTAGTTCTACTGATGTTAGTGAACCTTGAATCCTTGAAGGTAACCTCTTTTCATGCTTAGATGTAAATCTAATGAAGATTCATGGCTTCAGAGTTGTTCTCAAGCACCAGAGCTGGTGTCATTCTTAACTAAGCTATAAAGTAGTTACTAAACATTACACAATCATCTGCATATTTAATGCAGGGCAGAGAATTTTATGGAGAAATCTATAGCTTTTAATCCAGTGATGAATCATTTATAGGATTTTGGATTATTTGGTTTGCACTGAATTAAGTTGTCTCTCTTTCACCAAGTGAGACCCCCCCCTTCTCCCCTGACATGGTCTGCATCACAGACCAGGCTGCATAGTGATGTATGTTCCTGGGGTGAATTATTTATTGGACGTTTTAGATCACTTGCCCAGCAGTGAACTAAGCCTGTTAATTTTAAATCTGTTCATATCCATTCCCAAGTACACAAAAAGGATTTTATGTACATGAAATTCATCTCTCTCTCCCCCCAGTGCACTAGTGAATTATCCATGAATCACAGCATGGTTGAGTTTGGAAGGGACCACTGGAGGTCATCTAGTCCAACCTCCCTGCTCAAGCAGGGTCACCTAAAGCACATTAATCAGGACTATGTCCAGACAGCTCTTGAATATCTCCAGGGAAGGAGACTTCACAGCCTCTCTGAGTAACCTATTCCAGTGCTCAGTCACCCTCACAAGTTAAGTAGCTTTTTCTCAAGTTCAAGTGGAACTTCCCGTGTTTCAGCTCATGCCTGTTGCCTCTCATCCTATTGCCTGGTATGTCTGGACGGAGTCTAGCCCCATCCTTTTGACATCCTCCCTGTAGTTATCTATATACATTGATCAGATCTCCCCTGAGCCTTCTCTAGGTTGAACAGGCCCAGCTCACTCAGCCTTTCTTCATATAAGGGATGCTACAGACAAGCAACTGGACTTGTTCCATCAGCTCCATGTCTCTCTTGTACTGGGGAGCCCAGAACTGGACACTACACCATGGGAGACCTCACCAGGGCTCAGTGGAGAGGGAGGATTACCTCCCTCAACCTGCCAGCAATGCTATTCCTAACACAGACCAGGATACCACTGGTCTGCTTGGCCACAAGGGCACATTGCTGGCTCACGGACAACTTGTTGTCCACCAGGTCTCCTAGGTCCTTCTCTGCAGAGCTGCTTTCCAGCAGATTAGCCCCCAGCTTGTACTGATGCATGGTGTTATTCCTCTCCAAGCACAGGACCCTGCACCTGCCTTTGTTGAAAGTGAAAAGGTTTCTCTCTGCCCTTGTCTCCTGTCTAGAGTCTCTTGAATGACAGCACAGCACTCTGGGGTACCAGCCACTCCTCCCAGTTTTGCACTGTCAGCACACTTGCTGAGGATGCACTCTATCCCTTCATCCAAGTCACTGATGAATAAATGAAACAATACTGGATGCAGTAGTAATTCTTGGGAGATGTTGCTAATTACAGGTCTCCAACTAGAGTCTCTGCCACTGACCACAACCCTACGAGACCTGCCATTCAACCAGTTCTCAATCCACCCCACTTGTCCAGCCTGCACTTCCTGAGCTTGCCTATGAGGATGTCATAGTGTTGAAGGCCTTGATGAAGTCCAGGTAGTCCTGGACTCTCCCCGCTACTCATCCACTACTCTCCCCTCATCTATTCAGCCAGTTGTCCCACCGTAGAAAGCAATCAGGTTGGTTAAGCATAATTACCCTTTGGTGAATCCATGCTGACTACTCCTGAAGTTTGGGTTGGGTTAGTTTTTGGAAGCAATATTTCCCTTAGGGGACAGAGTGAAAGTGTCCTGGTGTGAAGGACTGTCCAAGCCATTTTTGGTCCTGGTGTGAGGAAGGTGTTTGTGTGAGCCCTTCATTTCTCAGCTGTGTCCTGCTTTAAAAGCCATGGAACTGAAATGATTGTGATTTCTTAGCTTATAATGCCCATGGTATAATCCTATTAAACCCAGGGGAGCTGTGCAGAGAACTTTTCAATGGACTGATGGTACGGTGGGTAGGGAAACTCCCATAGGCTGTAATGACCAAGCATAGATTTACTGCTTTGTTTTTTTCCCATTTCAACCTGCAAGCCCTAGCCTATGCTGGGACAGAGCTCTTTTCCAAGGCTTTCCTGTGAGCTCTGCTTCAAGGACAAGGGGAAATCAGTCTCCCAGTGGAGTGATGAATCAATACTGCTTTCGAATTCTGCTTGGTGTTTTATGCCCTTGGTCCATTATCTAATGGAGACTATGATGAGGTAATTATGGAAATACACAAATTGCAACCTCATGAATACCAAAGAAATTCGTGATGATCCATGCTAAAAGAATGCATAAAAATGCAAATCATTTGTAAATGGGGAGCAGTAAATCTTGTTAGTATTAATGACTTAGAGCATTTAATTGCATCAGGTCTGGATGAGTTCTAACCAAAGCCCTCCGAAGAGAGGTTTTTAAGCCTCTATCCTGTGAACTGTGTACCATGAGGTCAAGAGGAGCACTGACTTACAACCACTGGTGTGTGGTTACCTTTGATCCCTCCACAGTTGAGGGAGGCAGGACAGGACTGGCCTAGAAGGTGCCCCAGCCCGCCTAAGGGAAGGTGGGGGATGCTTTTTTGTGGAGAACTTCAGAACTCAGCAGGACATTGCTAACTATGTGCAAGACTCTCGACCTAGATCATAGGGACTCAGTATAAGACTTTGTCTGCAGGGTGGCTTTGAAAGTACAGTTAGGCTAAACAGTTCTGTTAGAGAAAATGTCCTGGGTGTATAAAACCTCACAGGCTTGTCAGACATGGAGGCTCTGTCCCAGCTGGACCAGTGCTTAAGCACAGCTATGGGGAACACAATGGCCACAGCTGAATGAGCTGGGGATGTATCTAGGTGATGTCTATGTGCCTCTGCTTTGCCTGGGAGTCTGCTCTGCTGTGGTTGCCTCCTTCAGACAGACTTCACAGGGAACAAAACCCCTCCAGTGCTGAAGAGGAACGGAGCTGGTTTATTAAGCTTGCTGAGAGGTGGCCAGCATGGATGTATGGATTATGAAGCCCAGGGAGGTCCTGTGACTGCAGTGATATTGGAAAAGTTTACATCAATTTTAATACTGGAAGCAAGATGCTGGGAGGCTGCAGGGCCTCCCTTTTCTGCAGCATAAGCACTGCTTGGCTGGTTTTTCTTTGGGCTAATGACAGACCTGGGCTTTGCCTTCAGGCTTCTGTCTGGGTTTTGTCTTATCACATCACATGCTGTTTAGGTTTGCAGGAGGTGCTCCCAGCAGCATCCTGGGGAGGAAAGGGAGAAGAAATTCAATCTGTGTTCAGATTTTTGCCTTTTTGTGGTGCTCTGGCCGGGTGGGGGGAGCTTTTGCTGAGTCTACTTGGTTGAGATTCCTCCTAGAAACCAACTCACTGAAGCTTTTCCAAGCCATTAACAAACTCTTAGGTTATTTCTTTTCCTTTAAAGTTTGCCAGGCTTGTCAGTGGTGGGTGCTTGGTAGAGTTCATATTTATCAGCTTGTTCTTCACTCTAATTCATTCATCTCCTGTCTATAGCTGAGTTATTCTACTATAATGCAAAGATACTGGATGACACTTTCACATGATCCCTGCAGCTTCATAAAACCTGATGAAGGAGAGTGGAATATTCCAAGAGAAAACGAGAAAAGGTCATGATTTACTGCTTATAAACAGCTCCCCAGCTCTTACTATCTTTGCTGTGTAGAAGCCTGCAGATCTAGATTGGGTTTTATAATTCACATCGAAATTCATTGTATCACATGTCTCCTGTAAAGCCACATTTTTGAATGATATGGCAAACCCTATTAAACAGGTACTCATTAAACTACAGCACCTTATAAATTCTTCCTGAGTTTTGTTGACAGTACACATCAAACACAAACCATTAAGTGCTTTTCATTTTCCTGGTAGTGTGTGATCATAATGCATTACATGACAAAATAATGTGTTTACATGACAGATTTAATGCTTGATCTGCTGCAAGAAATGCTTCAGAGCACCAGAAGAGAAAAATGTAACATTATACTTCCAAGTGTCTATTAATTCTTAACTAATAATAAATTATAGTGGGATGCTGATAGAAATGGATGAGAGAGGCATATGCACATGGGAGGAATTCATGAGGATCAGCGACATGGCAATGAATACTAAATCCAGACATCATAACTAGAGCAAAAACGAAGCATTTCTATGCTGGCAAGAGAGGTCCTGGAGCCTGTCGACTTGCTGCTGTTCCATGGGGGTGTGTTGTTTCTTTTATGTTCCAAAAGCCTGCACTGTCCTGTAGTGATGGTCATATTAGACTTACTGTCACTTGTCCATCACTCCAAAATAGTGCCAGTAACAAGTCCCAGCTTGCCCTGTCCTGGGAATTGGCCAGATACGTGGCCACATTGAAACTGAACACCAACTGCTTGCAAGCAACTGTCTCCCACTGGCAGAAGAAAGTAACCAAGTTTGGTGGGGTTTTTTTGTTTGCTTGTTCTGTTTCTCCCAGCCAAAAGGCCCTTTTTCTTCCCCTCTTTGGCATCTCTAGCTGGGAACTGGTCCATCCTGTGCTGATTCATACAGTCTGTGCACAGGGCTGGGCATGTGGCTTCCCACCCTCATCCCACATGTCCCAGCCGCTCTAGCCCAAACACCTCCAAATCAATCCCAAGGGAAGGTTTGCTCCCATGTGAATGAATTGTTGTGTTTCAGCAATGATTTCATGCTCTGGTTTGTGTAGTGATTCCTACTTGTCTTCAAAACAGAGCACAAATTTAGTCTCAAGTTATTCTGTGCCAAATGTCACTATATTTTTCTTTTGAAAACTTCTAAGGAAACTGGTTTTACTTTGGCTGTTTGTTTGTTTTTATTAAAAATGGTTGCTAGTTTTGTACTTTCTTTATGAAGCTCTTCAACAGGTCTCATTTCTTCACCGGTCTATTCCCAACCTTTTTCCTACATGCAGCCCTAATGTCATCTATGACTTAGGTGACTTCCAGCCCCAGCAGATAACTGTCAAGGCTTTGAATCTGGGATTTCAAGAGTGATATTCAGCCACTTCACAAGTTTAGAGTATGAGGGCAGTTGTGTCTATTAATCCTAAAAAAGAACCCAAATCTCTGTTCTTTATTGCAAGCGTAAGCTAAGAAGGAATCGGTGTGTGGGAAAACAATGCTGTAATAATGACATACAATCAAAGGGAGGGTAATAAACCTGCTAGTTCTCTGTATTTACTGGGGGAATTTGCTGGGGAGCAAGAGCTGAGGTTTGTTTTAACTACAGACAGCTTTCTCCTTTCAGATTTTATGGCTTTCTCAATCACTTTGCTCATCTGCTGCTGGAGGCTTTTATTTGCTGATAAAGGCTGTTAACCAGTTGGGAAGTCGGACCAATGAAGTTATATAAAATGGAGAAAACAGTTTTTCGCAGGTTAAAGTGATGTGCTGGAGGAGTGAGGGAGGTGGGAGGGCTCCATCCCCTCCTATAGGAAAGAGAAATGTCCCAAGGACAGGACAAATTGCAGTAAACCATATTAGTATATAGTTGTATATATACACATACCTATATCTGTCTCTGCCCCTTGGCTGGTGCTGATGGGCTCCTCTTGCTTGTTTTCTGTTCCCACTTTTTCCGAGAAATTCCTAAAGTCTCCTTTAATGGGGAAACTAACAACAAATGTTGATTTGCAAGGGGAGAGGTACCCATGCCTTGGTCCAGTGCAGTGGTGTCAGCAGTCCTAGTGAGGAAATGACCAGTTAAACTTCAGGAAGTGTTGGAGGTACAATAAAGGCTACTTCCAAAATGACTTTTTAGTACCTTTCCTATTCTGGAAGAGAACAAGAATAGAAATGGAAAAAAGACCTGATTGTAACATTGCTATTTTCCTTTGAGCAGTTGTGTCTCTGCAAGCTTGGATGCAGGGAATAATGCTATGGCTGCAGTATTTTCTAGCAAAGCTGTTTCTAGGAGCAGAACATTAAATATGTGTAGGTTTTCCCGTGTGTCCATGGGTGCTCCGAAAAAATCCCAGGCTTTGCTGAGAATTCAGATTTTTCTGTTTATAAGCCATGTCTTGGCAGCATGATCTTATTTCATAGCATTTTGCCCCTGAGACAGTATTTCTAACAGTCTGAAGCTCTGCGTATGATGCTACTGCAAAATTCAAGGGGAGCGTGCTATTAGTTTGAGTTCTTAAGGGATATTCAGCATGGAAAGCTGCAATGTAGGACACAGGGTCTTATGATCCATGGTGAACTTGGCTTTTTAGGTTTGGGATTGGAGTTTTATTCTATACAGCAGGTTTTTGTGGAGTCAACACTGACTTTGGGTGTGTTTTGTTCTGCTTCCTTAGCCATTATTTATTTATTCTTATTTTCCCCTTTCTGAGAGAATTAAAAATTAATCTGGAATGTCATGGCTGAAAGATCAGGTACAATTTTTTAAATATATATCTATCTATACAAAACCCCAATCAAAACAGCACAGAAAAGCAAACCTAAAACAATAAACTTTCCCCAATATAATATCCAGCTACTGTATTTCGGGTCTCTCTTGAAAATTGTCGATGTAATTCAGACAACGTGAGTGCACTTTTAACAGTTTCTCAAATTCTACAGATTTAAAAGGTTTTTTAATTTGCTTTAGCTCATTTCATGTCCCCAGAGCTGTGGATTCTCTTTAAACCCTGTATTTCTCACCAGCTCTTTGGAGGTCTCAATTACTGGAATACACCTTCATTTGGTCGTCACTTGAAAAATGAGGAGCATCGGGTTTTACAAAAGCATTTCAGTTCCTCTTTAGTCTTTCAGAATCTTTTTGCCCTGAAAGAGGTTGGAAAAATTCTGTACCACCTTCTGGCAAAGTCTTGCCTCTCTCAGATCGTGGATGATAGAAAGGCACCCACCTACCCCTTACTTCTAGTCTTGAGAAATTCCCTTCTACCCACAAAGAAATATGAAGCCAAAACTGATCTGCCTGGAAGATGTCCACTGTAATGTGACAGCTCCTCCTCCACAGAGGAGAGCAGCAGCACCAGTATCCTGGGAGAAATTCTGTGGACTGCAACAACCAATTCACTTGATTTTCCTTTTCCTTTCTGGGGACAGTTTGTTCAAAGCCCTTTGAAGTCAGGGAACCTGAGAGAATAGTTTTCAAAGGTCTAGGAAAGGGTTTAGTCTTTGCGTTAGCCGACAGACTGCAATATTCAGTGTAGAGCTGCTAATTGAACCAGGGAAGGGAAGGCTGTGAAAAGGTGAGTATCATGTGAATCTTGGCTGAAGGTAGTAAAACCCAGCTTTCAAGCTAGTTTCTTCCCTGTTTCTTTCTTGAAAGGGGTGCAAGTTCAAGTGATATAGATCAGAGAGTTTTCAGATGGTCAGAAAGCTGCTTGGTAATGATGGAACATCTGCCATAGAGCAAGTGCAAGGCTCTTGCTGTGAAAGCCTGAGGGGTTTTGACTGAATGCTTGGTAGGGTAACATATTTCCTCTATTTCTGTAATCATATGTGTATAAACTTCCCAAATTACTACTGCATCTGGTATGTCCTCTGGCCGTCTGGATTTTGGGCCCAGCATGTTGTGATATGATCCCAGCAGATCAGGTTGGTGCCCTGGCCCTGTGCCTTTCTCTGCCTCTCAGGCAGTGGTTGCTGCATTTGTACTTCACAGATTTGCCCAGCTGCTTCATGAGTTGGAAGATCACTTTGCAAACCGTGGTCTCTCTTAACTGTGTATAATACTGGTACTGAATGTGGACCTCACTTCAGGGAAGACTGGTATGAATCCTTCTAAATATAGCTAGGGAGTCTGCCTATATGTATGCTTGTGTGTGCAGTGGGTTCCCTTTTCTACCCTCTGCAGGAAGGGTTTGAGATCTCCTTGGCCAATGTTACATTTTCTGATGGAGATGCATCAAAAATTGATTACTTTTGTAGCAAGGCTCCACTACTTTCCTGCTGGGGCTATTAATGTAGAACTAGATTTAAACATCTCCTATTTGCTCATAGATTGCATTGAGCTGGTAAAATCCATGCCATTTTCAGCAAAGTCTCTTCCATTTGGAAATAAGATATAAATCTCCTTACTTCAGAAAGCTTTTCTAAAAAACCCATATCTGAGGCAGAAGTGAGGTCAAAGGAGTCTAGAAACTGAGATCCAAAGTTTTCTGTGCCTCCTTCTCACCCAAGCTGCCACCAGATATCAAGATCTACCAGTGTTATTTTCCCACATTTAATCCCCCCAAGCATCACAGTTTTGCTTCTTGGCACTTCTACTTGTGAGTTAATAAAATCCACAGTCTTAACAGATTCAGCTATTTTCCTCCTGCTGCACCCTCTCTGGACCCCTCCGAGACCCAGACATGAGGCACAAGGCTGGTTATCATCTCCAAGAGTCTCAGCCTGCAATTTGCTCCCAGGGTGATACTATGCCTTGATCCCAAGTTTCCTATAAAATTAAATTGCTGCTGGTTTCTTTTAAGACATGACCAGAGGAAGGAGAGGTGCTGAGGGCAAACCTCTTCTTTATAAACTAACCTGTGGGTTACAGCATTTGCTCATGCATTGGAAATCAGGAATTCGTTTCCACCCTTTTCCTGAGGGAATCTAAACCCACTTCTCCCAAAATTGGCCGAACCAGTAGCTGCTCTGAAGCAGGGACTTTTCTCTATTACCTAGAGCTAGGATAATGAAAACAAACAAACAAACAAGATTTGGGTCCCAGCGGTGGCAGAGAGAGAGAAAGTACTGTCAGAAAGGAGCTGGATCAGTGAAGAGGAGGCCTGGGCTCTGGACTCTATCCCACCATTGCTTTGTGTTTTCCATTCAACACCCATTCAAGCATGTAAATAAGCTTTTGGACCAGGAACAAAGTCCTTTTCCTTCTTTGTGAATGTCTTAACAAGCAGCTTATACCCATGTAGATCCTGTGCCCCTTTTGCCTGCTAGCAGGTGGATCATACCTCTGCATGGTTCAGCTTTGGCTGGATCATTTTTAAGGCAACTACTAATCCCTGTGCAATGCCCCTCTTCCAAGCCCTTCACTGCAGGATCTGGGTCAGCTTCAGTAGCCAAATGCCATTACTCAACGCCAGAAACTGCCATGCCTAAATTTCAGATGCAGAAGGTACTCTCATCGAGCCCTGAGCATATGCACACAGGAGTAAGTGAGCTACTTGATGAACTGATTAAAGATTTATAGTTCTTAGAGCACAAAGCCATCTTTTGGGGAAGATCCTAGATCAGAAATCCATCTCTGTCCTCACTAATCTATGTATTAGTCTCTCTCATTAGTTTGTATTGATTCATTTCCATTTCGTGTTGCAGCATTGGGTCATCAGTGATACTGCAATATATTATTTAGCTGTCTCCTGACTCTCTTTGGTATTTGGTGGCATCTGTTAGGATGGTTGACTCCTTTCTCTCTATTTAATTATGGTATCTTATTTTTTTTCTTGATAATACCAATATCCTACTGGTCCATCAGCTGGTCATATTCTGCCTGAATCTAAAGTTAACTCATTTGTGTCTTTTCTTTCCATTTTACTACCTGCAAAGTGTTATCAGGAATTGTTTCAGTCTCCTCTGACTTTCCAAGTGACCAAAACTGTCTTTAAGGTGTTATCCTGTGGGAATTCACATAGAACAATGGAGAGCAGAGAGCTCTCCTCTGCCGTCACAGGCTGTAGTATACCACCCAACCACTGGAGTGAAATGCCTTGGTGAAATGGCAGTGCTTCCTAGTGATGAGCAAGTCACTGCAGCAAACAGCAAGCCCTGTGCTGTGCTCCTCCTTGGACTGAGTGTAGATGTGGGCTGGCACTGCTAGCACAGACAGGGACACAGACGAGCGATGAGTTCTCCAGCTGCCTGCTTGCACAGCCCTTGTCTTTCTCAACAACTGGTCCCTTTGAAAACGGACGGTTCTGTGTCTCTCTGGGCATGACCCACTTGCTGCATCTCATTAGCTGAGATGGGCTTTTAATATTTTAAAATGTCACAGAACGTGTATCAGTCCCAGAGGTGATGAAACCTTCCATTGATGTTCCCAGGCTTGTAAAAGTGATGTTGCACAAAATCCCTAAGCAGAGTAGAAATGAGCTCATGCTGTGCAGTGACAATTTCTGCCACCCCTGTTTAGACTTTTGCTCCCATTCATCTAAGAAGGGCTGCACCCCCAAAGAGCAATGCAGGTGTTGGTGCACCAGGGTTGACCTCCCAGCAAATGCCATTCTTATTTCCAGGGCTGTGGGTGGCATCTTTTGTGTATGCCCATCTCTGCTGTACTAAGATGAGCTTTGACTCAGTTCTCCTGTGAGAAGAGTGGGATCTTGGCTAAATCGTCTTCCAGTGATGCAGTCAGTTTTGCTTTGGAGGTGACATGGAAACTCCACCAAGATTAATCTGAGACCTTTCCTTGTTTCCTTTCTGGTTTGACTTCGTCCAAATCACAGACATGCTTTCCTCCACCCAGCACCAATATTTCTTCCCTATGGAAACACTCATTTCCAATACTGACTGGCTTTGACTTTTTTGATAAACAAACTTGACCTTTAAAATGTCCCACTGAATCTTACTCTTCTAAATCTGAAATTGTTTTGTGCTTCTCTTTTTCAGCCAGTTCAATTTTTTAATATGCTTTTAAAAAAAGCCATTGGCACCAGAGTTGAACCAACATCCTGGGTTTGTCTGGCCAGGGGCACAGTTAGGAGTAAATTTCACCTTCTTCCTTTTGCTTGCTCCAGTGTGACTGAGCTGGATATGTCCCCAGTCTTCAATTCAGATACTTCCTGTGATAGAAAATCTATCAGGCACTAATGGAAGATGCTCCCATGGTTAATTACTCTCTTTGGTTTCCAGAAAAAAAAAATAATTAGAGAATGTCTCCCCATACTTAGCTTGGATTGATCCAGTTTCAGTTTCAGCCATTGGGTCTTATTCTGCCCCTGTCTGCTAGATTAAAGAGCTCTTTCTTAATAGAAAATCATATAAATACTTCAGTGACCTCTTAACCTTCTCTTTGTGAAATCAAATAAGCAGAAGCCCTTTGGTCTCTTACTGCAAGGCAAGCTTTCCTGACGAGGGTCAGGGCAGGCTGGCAGGGTCCAGGTCAGAGATCACAAAAAAATAATCATTTATGTTCTTGGCCCACTTCTAAAACCCCAAAATAGACAAACTGTGAGAAAGGATTGGGCACTTAAATACATTTTCTCTCTCCCCTCTTCAGGACTCAAATTAATAGAGAACTAATGGATAAAATTAATCAGGTGTTGTTTCATCCATCTCCTTCATGGAAAGGCAGGTGAACATTAAAGTACATTAAATGTTACTTCCCCATGAGCAAATTGAGATTCCATACAAATGCAGTTAATTAAAAATTGAGACCAGCCAATTATGTGAATATATACAAGAATTATTTGAATATGGATACTACAAGACTGGAGGAGGGAAGAAGGAAACCTGTCTATTCCCATTTGAACAGCTTAATGCTGCGTTTCACACTTTACTTAATAAAGGCATTTACTTAATAAAGGCACTTACTGTTAATGAGATGATGTATGCTAGAAAAGAGGACTAAATGATTAAAATAGGAAGTTCTTGGCAAGGGTAGAAATGGGAAGGAAGTGGGTTACTGGGAGCTGATAGGAAGGACTTTGCTGGACCCATCAAACTGACAGGTAGGCATCCGAAGAGGTGTCTCATATTCCGTTTCTTGGCCTCTTTGGCTTCCTGACCTTCGCTCTTTCTTCCTACTCTTCCTGATGTTGCTGTGTTGCTAACAAGCTCTGGTCATGCTGTTGGTCTGCAAATGAATATAAATGAAAAGACAATCTCTGCCCAGTGATTTTTCCAACCTATGTGCATTTGCTTATCCAAAACAACAGTACCACAGGCAAGGTTAATAAGAAGTTGGACCCAGGAGCAGAGTCCTGTTGAATAAAGGTAGCATAATTTAGCCCTTAAATCATAGATTTGGGAGATTCTTGAATTACGCTAGTATAGCTGGGTGAATTTCATGGGTTTAGTGACCTCCAAGCAAGGACAAAATATATTACTTTCTGTCTAAAGCCACTTTCTGCAAAAATACAATAGTTTCTGGATGCAGAAGAATGAGGGCATCATAGTTTCAGAAACTATGTATGGGACTTATATTTGAAAACCTTTCATTTGTTATAAAACATTGATAGAATGAATTCAGTGTCTCCATTCCCCTCTGGAACTGACCTTCTCCGGGGAACAGGCTGCTGAAGCATTTAATATTTAGATTGCTGTGGAAAACTACCTGCAGCGACAAACGGCACCAAGAAATGGGACCACGTTATTCGGGTTTTGTCACAGCATATCTTCATTGCCTTTTCAATGCAAGTTAAGGAACATTAGACAACAGAACCCCCTCAGATCTCACTTTGCAGTGGCAGAGCTGGCAATTCAATGCATGTTGCTGGGATAGTGAAGGTAGGTTTGGCTTTGCCTTTCCTTTTCTTCTGTGCTAAAGGGATAAAGTCTTGTTTATCCGGCCATAAACCACTTTTAGTTATGGGAGGTTAGGAGGAAACCTCCCTGGAACTGGATTATCCAGCAAATGACTACTGAGATGGTTTTGTACCTTTCTTTGAAGTATCTGGCTGTCATCACATCCTTGCTTGACAGTTGTGAGGACAAGAAGGCTGTGTTGGCTCATACTATTCAGAAGACTTTAATGCAGCGATAGCCAGTAATACATTAGAGGAGAGCACTTGTGAGGAGGGGAGAAAAATCCACTGAGTGATCACAGGAGTGTCTTGCTCATGCCCTGAGCACTAAACCAGAATGGGCTGGAGATCATCCTCTTTGGATGCCCAGATGTTGCACTTACCAGCTTGTACTGGCAATGCCATTCAGGCTGGGTCTGAGGAAAGCTGAGCTTTGTGTTCAGCATACATTTAGACTGTGTGGCATGCAGGACAGAGGAGAAAAGATTATAGTTGTTTTGATTTCAGATGTATAGGCAAAAAAGAATCTGTGAAAGGAAAAACAGTGTCTTTTGGTTTGCTTCATGCAGAATTTTTTTCCAGGAATGATGGCCAGAGTGAAAAGGAGGGATAGAGAAGTTCCTTGAAAATATTTGGCCATTAGGTGACACCCTTTTGCTACGTTTCCACCAGCCAGCACTGCAGGTGGACAACGCTATATAGACACACACTCTCATTTTGGTTAAATCAAATGTAACTGTTTCCTCAGTCTACACATTCAATTCACATGGGAACTTTACAACAAATTTTTTGATCAAGAACCTTCCACTTCATCCAATTCCTGATTAATTTGATTCTTCGCTTTAATGTGGTTGAAAATGCAAGAACCTTCTCCCTTGTGTCGAGAATAACAACCACCACTATATTTTGCTTGATTTAAATCTCTTTAGGTAGGTATTGTGAGATAATTCAATCATCAGCTCCAGGGTGTAACTATCTAATTTGTGCAGAGGGTGGCATTTCAGCACCATGGAAGACAAAGGAGTCCAAGAAAGATACATGAATAATGTAAAGAAAGAGAGGGTCAATCAGGGAGTTATTTTGCTGATATTTCTGGCTAATACGAGCCACTGAGCTGGCTAATAACTTTGGTTAAAACAAAGACTCTGAAAGCAGAACAGAATAATCCCAGAGATGAATTTGCCATTTTCTGGCAGCAAGGTCTGTATAAGTACATCTATTCCACTTACTTTTCCACTGTTTTCTACAACTTCAGTGAAAGATAAATGCATGCTTGTCCATCCCTCGAAAGAGCAGCATTGACTGCTCAGATTACATCCACACCATAATGACTCAGTTGAGAATGATGGCTTACATGGAAAAAGCACTAGCATACATTTTTTTCAGGAGCATTTGAAAGATTTATAGCAAACTTACATCTTAGTTCCAGGGACGTAACTAGATTAGTACCAATTAAAGACTACAGTTTAGGTTTTTAAAAAGCCTGTCTTTTACAGACTGCAAGTACCAAACTCTCTGGTTTTTGCTTCTGGCAGAGATTGTGTTTGTTGCTGCAGTCAGCAACTGGAAAGCTCCTGTTTTCTCCAGTATACCTTTCTGGGAGGACAATTGTTAACACATGGAGTTAATGGAGAAGGCATTATATATTCCATTTTAGTCTTAAATGGGACAGAGCCTACAGTGGCCTGTCCCAGGAGACAGAGTGCCTCTTCTCAAGGTCAGCTGTTCCTGCCCCTGTTTGCTCCAGAGTCCAGCTATCTTTCCGAATAGTTCACAAGCACTCTTGGGCCCAGGAACCCTCTTAAATGAGTTCAGGAAGCAGCCAGGGCTCAGTGCTGCAATCAGCTTCAGACTGCTGAAGTGAAGAGCATGCAGCACCATATGCCAGCACGGGGCTCCAGTGTGTACCTAAGCAATACTGGCTTCCAGCAATTTACACTCAGTGAGGACAGGAGAGGGAGCAGGCTCCAACAGGAGGCTGCCAGATCCATCCCTGTGTTTCTTCTTCATCCCTTCAAGATAATTAAGTCTGATAAGAGGTGAGGGATGGATTTAATTTCTGCCGGGAGAGCGCTCTGATGCTTCTGTTCCTTTTCAGCTTGTTTTCCCTGTATAGGGGCAGATCTTGTCTGTTTTGCAGGTTTAACTGAGTCATTGATGCTGGAGAAAAGTACTGTTCAATGGGAAGTCAGGGTGACGGAACTGGACTTAGAGGAGCCAGTGCAGATGCCTATGTTCTGTCTTGACAGCACTGGTAACATGTCTACTGGCTCAACCGCAAAGAGCTTCCCATTCATGATGCTGCTCATAAACACAAGAGCACACCAAATTCCCAGGTTTCTGGTTGCATGGCAGGGGGAGCTGGGTCTCTTATGGGCTCCCATTGCAGCATCTGTATGCTACAACTCAAGAACAAGAAATATGAAAAGATCCATGAATGCACCCACTCCAGTAGCCACTTTCCTCACCCCCCCCCCTGCTGAACACCTCCTGTCTGGGAGGAGCCAGTGTGGAACAGGATTCGCACGTCCACTCCAGCATAGCTGGTGTTCTTAAGATTACTTACAAGTTCTCAGAGAAAAAGCAGCTTTGCAGATATGCTCCACTAATCTGCAGTGACTTTGGTGGTGTTTTTTCATTCCACTGGCATACTTGTATAGCCTTTTTTGCAGCACTTCAGGTATTTTTTCGCTGTCTTCCTTTCTGCATCTGTGTGAAGTAGGCAAGGCAATTTTCTGTTTGAATTGCTTCTGAGGAAGGCACATTTAAAGCCATACACATGCTGGGAAAGCATGTTAAAAACTTAAAAGGGTCATCTTAGGGACCCAGCTGTGTACCTCAAGTCCTCCAACACATAAAAAAGATCCATACTTTAGATGAGTTCATCTGATCCTTTCAGGAAAGAAGAAAAATAAATTAATTTGCAGTAGGTTTTTTGTTGGCCACTGTGGAAAGCTTTCTAACTACAAGTAAGTTCATTGGAACAAGCTGAAGGAGCATTTTCACAGCAGGTTATGCCATTACCCACCAGATGCTGGTGTATTAGGTCATGTAATAAAAGAAGAAATGGACTTGATGTCCTCTTGGATTCCATATTTCTGACCTGATCTCCCAAATAAGGGTAAGCAAGCGTTGCTTTATTGACCTCAGTGAGTCTGTAAAGACTTATGTCTGTTTGGCTTTTCTTCTGTGAAGCTGAACTAGAGTGGTGGTTGGACAAGATTTGTGTCCTCCATCACGTACTGATCCTGTCTTCCAGTAGGACAGTTTTGCTCCCCTTGTTAGTAGCATGGGCTAAGGTGGGATTGTCACACCTGGAAAATTTTATTCTTTGAACAGCTGTTCCTGCTGCAAAGTGAGCTTTAAAGACCAAGGTTCATGTCCCACAGAGCTGTATTTTTGGATTGTGTGTTTTTTTGGTTGGATGGTTGAAACATTTGATCTTTTCCATAATGCAAAATAAATCCTGGCATGAAAAGCCACACCACACTGCTGCTGAGGTGGTTGGAGTGCTCCAGAAGGGCAATGGAGCTGGTGCAGGGCCTGGAGCACAAGTGTGATGAGGAAGGGCTGAGGCACCTGGGGGATTTAGTCTGGAGAAGAGAAGGCTCAGGGGGGACCTTATAGCTCTCTACAACTGCCTGACAGGAGGATGGAGCCAGGAGGGGGCTGGTCTCTGCTCCCAAGTAAGAAGTGATAGGACAAGAGGAAATGGTCTCAAGCTGCACCAGGGGAGGTTAAGCTGGAGATTAGGAACAATTTCTTCACAGAGGGGGTGCTCAGGCATTGGAACAGGCTGCCCAGGACAGTGCTGGAGTCACCATCCCTGCAAGTGTTCACACACTGTGTAGACGAGACCCTCAGTGGTGGCCTTGGCAGTGCTGGGGTAAAGGTTGGACTTGATGATCTTAAAGGTCTTTTTCAAGCTAGTTGATTCCATATTTTTCAGAGAGAAGATGTTTTACAGAAACTTACAGAGAAGACATTGCTCTGTTACCACCGTATGCGGCACCCCCAGTGCTTTTTGTTCTCTATGGAGATGCTCTGTAAGAGCTGCCCAGTCATGGAATGGGATTTGTGTGGCTTATAAATAAAAGTGAGTTGTGTCTTTAGAGATCAGTTGGCTGTAGCCTCAGCGCTAGTGAAAAGCTGTCCCTGAGAAGCAATACAGGAGGTTTGCGACCAGATGCTGGAGCTGGGATGAAACCCATAGGCTATTTCATAGCGGCACATGTGGATTCTGTCTGTGACCATGTCTTATTGCAAAGCCTGGGGTTAGAGATGGCTTGGCTGGGACATGTTAGGCAACTTACAAGTGCTCTGCACTCTTAGACATAAGAAAAAAAGGGGAAGAAAAGTCTGTATCCATGTGTATGTAAAAGCCAGTCAGGCTTGTATCTTTTCCTACTGTCATGGTGTTATATTTGCTCTTCTGTGCTACCTATGACTACAGAGTATAGCAGTGATTGTCCATTAATTGTCTGCTGATTGATTGAAAACAAAGGTGTTACTGTGTAAGTCTATTTTCACTAAATTAGAAAGATTAACATCAGCAAATTGATATTAAACAGAGATTCAAGGCAGTAGCAGCTCCAAGTGCAATCACTACTTATACTTCTGAAAGCCCTGGGCAGAACTTTAGAGTCCTACAAACCAGTATGGGAGGAGCAGTGTTGGGTCTTAATCTTAGCACTGCTCTGGTTGGCCAATGAGAAGATCTTGGTGGAAAAAAAGCCACCTGAGATCTAAAGGGACACTATGAAAAAACAATGTGATCAGTGAAGGTCCCCAGCGAGCAGGGGGCTGTGGATAAGAAGTATCGTGGGAAGGTTTGCTCATTGTCACTTTCATTTTCACTCCACTGTGAAATTATTCAGAAGTGATGGTCTTTGCAGTATCCCTGGAAGCCCCGTTGTTTCCTCACAGCTGCTGGAAGCAGGGATGATCCACCTGCAGGGATGGAAGCCCCTGCAACTCTGCTCACTCATGGGATGCCAGGGCTGAGCTGGCTGCAGCGTGCTGCCTGTCTGAGCACAGCTGGGCACTGGCAAAGCCACTACTGGACTGGGCAGGCATGGTCCAAAACCTGCATGAACACAGCTGGCTGGAGCTCACTTTGAATTTGCTGCAAGCGCCATAGTCTGCCTTCATTCAGGCAGGGCTTTAGGAAAATATCAATGCAGATTCCTATGTTAAAAAGCACTGACCTTGTTATCTTTGCATAGGATGGTTTTCCTGAAAGTCAGAGCTATATAGGGACCAAATGAAAACTCCTGCTTGATACTCAACCTGCAGAAATGGATCCCTGAGGCTGGAGGAGATCTACATTTTAGTCTTTCTGCTGCAGGTGGCACTACTGTTCCTTTTCTTTTCACCGTCCCAAATCTGAAGTGATGAGCTATTTGCTATGGTCCAAAGGGCAGCAGAAAAGCCTGACCAAATTTAACTAAACCAGAAGGGCACAGAAAGGATTGTGAACAAAATGTGAGTGACTTGGTTGCTCTGCCCATCCCTTCTCAATTACTGAGCGCAAATAACTTGCATGTAATGGATATGGGGGAAGAGGTGTGGAGTGGAATCAGAAAAGTCTTTTTGGCAAAACCAGCAAGCTTCAGGCAGAAAAAGCAGAGCAATTCCACAGTGTTTGCACAAACACAGTGTGTGCTTGGCTGGCTTGGGACTTCATAATGGGCCCCACAGCCGACACTGAGCAGCAGCAGTCTGGCACTCAGGGTTCCATGCTGGGGACTCTTTCAGGTTTAATGTTCACCCTTTGCACCCTGACTTCCCCCAGAATACATGCCAGCAGGTTTATATTAACTTCTCTAAGGACATAATGAGAATTAGCCCTCTTAACACTGCGGCGTTCCTTCCTTTCCTCCAGCCTGGTGTGCTGGAGGTGTGTCACAGAAGATCCCCAGGACCCATCATATGGGTGATGTCTATAAGATGGTCAAGTTCAGATTTCCCTGGCAGAATCTGGGCAGTTAGATTTCTTCCTTTTCTTAAAATCCAGGTGAAGTTTGTTTTCCCTTGTGACCTATATGAGGCCGTTGGAGGGAGGAAGCAGGTAGCAGGTAGTGAAGCAAGTACAATTAGCAGGTAGTGTTCAGGTAGGAGGAGGGAGCTGGTAGAACCTCTTCCCACCATTCCATATAAGTCAGTATTTTAAGCTGGTTCCACAAGCCGAAAACTGTCCATCAAAACATAGCAGGTTAAAAAATAACAAGAAAACTTCAGGATATAAATGTGCTGGGCTGAAGAAGCTATTTGGGGATTTATGCAAGGGAAGGTTAAAAGGTGATCCAGCACAGCCTGTAAGTAACAACAGCAGGCAGAATAGTTTTTTAATCTGAAGGAAATAGCATAAGTAAATTTTGAAGGCTGTAAATAGAAGCTACATGAATCTAAATGGGAAATAAGGCATGTGAAATGCCATTCAGTGGCTACCCTGGGCAGGTAGCAGGAGGGTACAGAGGAGATGTATTTCTTGCTTGTGTGCAACACCATGTGCACTAATCTAAAAAGCCCATAAAAATCTTCCTGCAGTTTAGCTTGAATCCATGCAGTACAGGAAGAGTAAACAGAGAGGAAAAGTATATGGACTGAGTTGATCGAAATTTACTTTCGACTGATTGAAACTGAGGTGACAAAAAGCACATGGGATTTTTTCTCACCACTGCTAGCTTAAGGAAATTAAGTCCTTCATGATGATCCAATTTTTTATTAATTTTCATAAAAAGAACACAAAATATTGTGGCTGTGAAAGAGCTGAATATGAAGGAGAAATATGTACATAAACCAGGATAACTGACAGGTTTAATACATTTTCAATTTATATGTGAATATAGACACAATCCCTCTCTGCATAAACCAAACATTGAGCCACAGGGTATAATATAGGAAGAATAAAATCAAAGCGACATGTGGCACTTGAGCTAGAGAAAGGGTCATAGAGTGGTGGCAGAGGGAAGGTGCTGCCTGTTGACTTGATGCAATCATCGTCTCCCTCCTTCCATGCCCATCTCTGGAGCAGGAATCAGGCTTGCTCATGACCTGATAAGCTAAATCTTTGGCCCTTTTGTGCAGTGGCTAACACCTTCTTCATCAGCAGCTTGGACATTCGGCTAGAATCAGAGAAATCATCAGGGTTAAGGAGCTGATTGTAGTGGGCAGATGTGACAGAAAGCAATTTGAGGGCAGAGCTGGTGTGACAAGACCGTAGCTGTTTCCGAACAGCTTCCAAGTGACCCTTAGAGATGACTTCAAGATTGTTCTGAATTGCACCAGGCTCAAGCCAGATCCTGTGTGACTTTGTGCCATAAAGCCACCCTTACCGCATCACCACCTCACTATGCCTGCTCTTCATCCAGGATTTGAAATGAAAGAACAAAATAAGGAAAAGGAAAGACTAGAGGCACAAACATAGGGAAGCAGGATAAGACAGGGAAGAGATTAAAACTGTCTGCACCCACAGCTGTAACCTGCCTGACTCCCAAGATGTCCGGCTGTGCCCAATGCTGTCTTTTTAATTATTGGCATAATCAGGTCGTGCAGCTGATGGGCACCCTGCTGTGGGAGCTCGTGCTCACACTGAGTCTCTCGTCTGCCAAAGCTTTCTTGGAATGTGTTTAGCTGCACGACACAGTGAAACCTCATTAGGAATAAGACCAGCTCTCCATAAAGGATAAGTTCTGATGAGTGGGTCTTTTCTCTTCTGCTTGAGCTACTGTAAGGGCTGCTTGAATTAATTTAATATAAGCAGCAACAAAAGCCTCTCAGACAGTGCTCTTGCACTCTCCTTCCCCAAATGGCTGTTTATAAGGATTCCACAGTCCCACCCTATGTTTTTCAGCACAGTTTGTGACTACTTAGCAGATACCACCAGGGCCTGCTGCAGTGTTCTAATTCCTCCAGGATGAGAGTGCTTATGCAGCAGAGTAATTGTTGTGTCACAGGGAACGACACTCTTTGGTGTAGCTGCTTCCCCGCTACAGTGGTTGGGTGGCTGTAACACCCTGGGAGAATAAGGTGGTGCTATGCCTGAAGGAGAATACCTCCAAGGAAAATTACTAGGGATTTCCCATGGCTTTTGAGGAACATCCTCATCTAGACCCTCCCATAGGTGTCTAATGATGCCTCAATCTAAATATTCTCCAGGAATTCCCCACAGCTTTCCAGGGACCCCTCTATACAAATCCTTCCTCGTAAGTCCCCATGGCTTTCTAAGAATATAACAGTTGCTTTCCAGGAATCTTTGTCTTAGAAGGTTTGGGGCAATTTCCCTGGTTTTCCAGGAATTCCTCTATCTCGAGTCCTCCTAGGAATTCATGTAGGACTTTCCAGCAATTCCTTGGGCTAGAATCTGTTTAGGAAGTTTCCCGGTGCTTTCTAGGCACTTTCCTGTTACAGTGTATGCATTTTTGCAGCTGCTTTTCAGACACTTTTGTGTGTGTCTTTCTTTGTAGTAAATATTCTCACAGCCTTTCAACGTGTGTTTGTTGAGAAAATTTCTGATGCTTTCTGTGACTTCTCCCTGTGCTTTCTAGGAATTTTCTAGGAATTTTTGTTTGTTTTTTGGGTTTTTTCTAGGAAATTTTGCTTTCTAGAAATTGTACTGTTCAACTTGGTTGTTCTCTAGAAAATGAAATCAACTAATTAATTTCATTTAAAATTAATTTGCTGCTTTCTAGGAATTTTACTGGTGCTTTCTTGAATTTTTCCCACCACTTTCTAAGAATTCACATGGCATTTTTCAGGCACTTACCATTAGTTCTCTAGGAATTCACACCAAACTCTCTAAGAATTTCCCCACTGTTTCCTATGAATATTCTGCTGTGTTGAAGGACTTGACTTAATCAGTTGCTTTCCAGAAATTTGGGTGGTGCTTTGGGGTAATTGCCCTGTGCTTTCTAAGGGTTTTCCTGCTCCTCCCTAGGAGTATTTTCCTACTACTTTCAAGGATTTCCTCCACTGCTTTCTAGGCTTTTTCCCACTAATTTCTAGAAATTTGCTCTTCTGCCTCAATTCATTTTGAGGTGAAAACACTTTCTGCTTTGCTAGCATGTCCTGGCTGTGCTAATGGTGTCCAGAGTACTGTGTACCACGTAAAACAGACCAGTGAGACAAGGAAATGGTGTGGAGAGAAAAATACAGCAACCTTCACCCACGATTGTAAGTTGATTCTGCTATTGCAGTATCTGCCTGTGTTATGTCAAAGCTGAGATTTGAGGAGAACCTTCTGTATTTTTAAAAAGTTGTTTTTTTCCAGTAGAGGAACACTTGAAGAAGTTTTGCAATTAGAATTGCTAATGTTCGAGTGTGGTAACAGCCAAGCACGATGCAGCCTTTCTGTTTGGCATAGCACTGATGAATTGTTAGGAAAAGGAACTGATTCACTTTGCTAAATTAGAACTGATGCCACAGGCACTATGAATGTTAACATCCTTGTAATTATGCAAAATATTTGTACTTTTATCTACATTAAGTATGGTACAAGTGTACAAGACACAGAGGCTGTCAGAAAAAACACCCACAACTTACCCAAAGGAAAGTTTCTTATCTACTTGGTTCCCAGAAAAAGATAAAAAGAAAGTTGTGATGACAGGTTCCACACTCTGGAAGAGTAAATCTGCTTTCTATTGTGTATCATCAGGCACAGAATAAAGCAGAATTATTCAGGGTGTGGGGTCTCCTGTGTGTTAATAGGAAGAGCTGCCCTGCTATGCTGGCAGCTGAACTGTGCATCCTAGGGAAAACAGGAGCTCACTGGTTCTCCTTGTGAAATGAGAAGGTAATCACAGTCTGCACAAGGAAAGGGAAAAATAAAGTATGATGACCCAGATACATGATATAAGGAGAAGTCAGGCACAGCTAATGAATCTTTCTTCATACCTCTTGTTAAAGCAGAATTTGGGGATTTGGGATTTTTTAGCTATTTCCAGATAGTTATCACCCTTTCCTATAGTGCCAGAGGACAACTCACCTGCCTAAAGTTGCTCTCAAGACCTCAGAGTAAGTCATCACACATAATGTTATGGTTGTCATTGATAAACCTTTTCTGCTTGTCAGCTTGAACTTGCCTCAGTGGTAGGACTCAACACAGGACAAGGCAGGTAACAGCCCATGGAGAGACACCAGCATGTGTCACCCTGACAGACTTTCAGGATGAACTAACTAAAAGGATAAGCATGTTTAGGAGTGATAGTGTACCTGTTCCACTGGTATTCACATACCTGTAGTGATGGCACTGAAATCTCTTAAGGTCTTTAATGCCGTTAGACTCATACTTCCCCCTGTTTGGGGAAGAAGTTAAATCTTAATAGTTTAAACACTCCATCATCCTACATGTTCAGAGCTGCCAAAGGAATTGTAGAAATAACCCGAAATACATGATTTCACTTTCAGCTATTTAAAGTTTTAATCTGAATTTAATCATGTTTGGAGAATGGAGGTGGTGGTGTTACTACAGAACACTAAAGCTTCAGAACCTGCCAATTTTAGGTGACTTCTCAAAAGAGAATCTTTTTTAAGAAGGATTTCAAGGTCAGTCACACTTATTTTTAACCAAAAAGAAGGTTGTTGAGAAAGATTCTTATCAGCAAAACCCTTGATCCTTCACTTTGGTTTCATAGATTATTTTTAGAAGACTTTGTAGCTTTTTCCTACTCATTATTTATCTAAAAGGCTTCATGTCTATGTTTGGAGAGCTGTTTGACCTTTGTATGGTAAAAGTTGTTCAGGCAGCAACTCCTGTAGTAGAACAAGCACCTTCCTTTAGCAAGCTGAACCTTGGCTGATGTATGTATAAACCCATCACTGTCTAGACAGCAAAACCCCACAGTCCTGGGAGAGATGGCATTTGGTTGCCAGGCTTGAGAAACAAACAACATGTCATCAGTATTAACATGGTTCTGGAACTCAATACCCAGTACCTCTGCTTATACTCCAGGAGATGTTTTGACACAGCATTATACAGACATGAAATTCCTCCATGGGGTAAGTGGTTAAAAAACCTTGGCAGTTTACTTTCCTTTCTACTTTTCTGACAGTCATTGCAGAGAGGTGTTGTAAGTGAATCAAAATTTCTCAGTTGACCTCACAATATCTCAAAAGCTTTGTATGCTGTGAGGTTCTGGGCTGGATTTCATTGTAGAAAGGGAGTTGCTATTTCCTTTTATCACACAATGACTTTTAATTACTGTTATCATCAGCAAATTAAATGTCAGCAGAGTGTTGCACTGGTCAAACTAAGTTCTGCAATACCTGGAGAGAGTTCAGGTGAAGCGATGTCTGCTGATACCTGTGTTAGAATCAGGATTTGGTCCTTACATGTCCTAACTATGTTGGTTTTGGTTTAAAAAAGAGAAAGCAAAGCCTGGTGATTCAGAAGCACCAGCCTGTTGTAAGCTAGTACAGTTGTATTCCAGCACATCTCCTAATCCATCTCATTCACAAAATAGTCAGCTAATCCTTTCTATTGGTTGCGATGATCTACAAAGCTTCAAAGCAGTTTCTTTTTCAGATAGTACGTTAAACCGAATTGGTTCTGCTATAGACACTTTATTGCTCAGCAGAAGCAGTCATGTTTAAGTGAGAAACTGCAGTAAGCGGGATGTAACTGTAACAGCCATGGAACATCAGTGGTGTTTGCTGTCCCCAGTCACGAGTGATGGTCTCAGAGCAGGCGTTCCCATGGCCGTGGTTGCAGTTAAGGCTCAATGTTTTACAAGCACAGCTCAAGCTGTTAGTAGAATTAACTCTTCTTTTCCTGAGATCCTCTTTATCATCTTACTTGATATATGAGGGTTTATGACATGGGCCTGCTGACAGGTGCTGCCCCAAAGAGGGCACTGGGAGCCTGGATGTGGGATTATCAGAGATGGATTGCAAATCACCTCTATCACAGCAGCACATGTGGTTTTCCTTTTCCCTGCTGCTGTCCAGACAACTCACAGTGATCAGGCTGAGTCCTACCTCTTATGCATGAACAGATTTTATTTGCTGTTCTGCTGAGAGTCTGACTGGAAAACTGTGCAAGGTTTGAAGAATTGGAAGAGTAACAGTAAGAAAACTCATGAGTTACAGAGAAAACCAGCTTAACAGCTCCTCACGTGGAGCACTTGGGCGGCAAGGGGCAGACAGCAGTGTGTGTCCACCAGCAGATGGGATGTAAGTCAAGGAGAAAGCCTGGTTGCAGCTGGATGAGGCATTGCTCTTTAGTCCTGTTACCACTTTGTTGTTTTATTTTCTGGGAAGCAAGAGCTGAACCGGAACGACAAATGATTGCAGCTGCTGGTGGGATAGCAGGGTCCACAGTAGAAAAGCTTGAAGTGTTTTTTTACTGATTATCTGATTTACTGATTTACTGATTATCCCACCCTTAAGCGAGATATTTGATTTTTAAGCTAAAAGT
The DNA here is from genome assembly GCF_000696875.1 of Nestor notabilis. Classification (NCBI taxonomy): domain Eukaryota; kingdom Metazoa; phylum Chordata; class Aves; order Psittaciformes; family Psittacidae; genus Nestor; species Nestor notabilis. The sequence continues at coordinate 20,069 of NW_009945018.1, read as the reverse complement.
TAATACACCAAGATTTAGCTTGGGAACAGTCTCCAAAGTTTTTTTTATAATTCTTATGCTATGACTGAAATACTTTGTCAGTCATGAAATTTATTCTAAATCCCAGAGAACTGCTGAGAAAGAAGGAGTTTGTATGTGATCACCAATCAGTAGTTTCTTCAGACTCGCTGTATATTTAGATTTCTCTTTATCAATCAGGAGTTTTTCTATTTCAATTATTAGGATGTTTAGAGAAAGCATTTTTCTTGTCCCCTACATACATTCGGGTCAGCACAGAAGCAGCAAGAAATTCAGCTGAGCAGTCGCTAACTTACATAGGAGGTATTTGATTTGTATCGACTATCATAAGTAGCTTGAGCTCCAATATGAGATTCAGATGGGAGACTGCCAAACTTCAGTGTTAACATTGCAGTGGCAACAATAAAAAGAAAAGAGGAAAGACTACCACAGAGAGCAAGCTCTGGAAACAATCCTTCACAGTGTGACTTTCTGCATTGTTAGACAAAGAGGGAGAAACTAATTGGAGCATTGTTTTCCAAACATTTTGCTCTCGGTTACATGTCAGCAGCTACACTAAAGTAATTGGAATAACAGCTCCAGCAGAAGAAGTTCAGATACCATGGTGATGAGTGCTAATAGAGAGACTGGTTAGATAAAGCGAGATGCATAGATGACAGATTGGTTCAGTTAAATGTGTTTTACAAGTCAGAAAGATCTTCACCTGTGGCTTTCTTTCTAACCAAACACTAAAACTAATAGCTTTAGAAGACCTCTTCCTAGAGAGGTGTTCACTTGCAGTGATTTTACATTTGCTGTACTAACGCTTCAGAGGTCTAAATTCTGTTTTCTTTGAAGTCAACAGAAATTTTGCAGTTATAAATCGTGATGCTGGTTATGAAATCTTGTTTGTTGCTGGAAGTTTAGACAATAGACATTTCTTCCACATCTGCTGCATGATTAGGAAGAATTTTCTGTGTGGTACTTCTGAAGATGTGCAGGTCATGAGTTCTTGGAGTAGGCACCTGGATGCCCGTTCAGAAACATGGCTGGGAAATCTGTAGGTAAACCTAAGCAGCATGTCTATTAGTGCTTCATTGCTATGAATATTTGCCGAAGATCTGTTCCCCAGGCTCTGATTACAGAGGACAGAAATGGATTTTTTAAATTCCCTTTTATATTTTACCTAGCTAACACTCAATAAGATTAACAAAACTGTTCTCAGCTATGATTTTTCTTTTCTTCTTCCCCTCCCCCCCCAGAGTCTGGAACTAGCTATTAGAGAGTTTAAACGATTAAACCTGTGATAATTCTATGACAGGCCAAAGCTGACATGAACTTTATTCTCTGAACTGTATCTCAGGTAAATTGCTGTGTCTAGGAGGGAACTGGGCTGATGTGTTCAAAGAAGAAATCAAACTGGTTTATATGCAGTAGAGGCAGTCACAGTATGCCTACCAAATTCTAGATAATCTGCTTAGCAGGATTGAGACAGTATTCCCAGTCTGTGAGAATCTCTTTAGGCAGTTTAAAGGGAGCTGATGTGCACCTCAGACTTCAAGATTTCTTGTCTAGTGTCCTCTGGAAAAAGGTCTCATCTCAGCCAACAGGTTCTTCACCTCCTCCCTCTCTTCCTACTCTCAAAACTGGGATCTTCCATTTACTCAGCAAGAGTCTATGCCAGTAAAACTGGCTGACGAAGTTTTGTATCTTTCACTAACAGGTTACTATATAGAGTAGAGCCTACAAAACTGGTGCTTGTGAGAGCATTTGCTGACAATTGCTTGTAAGTGCGTATTGAGCTGCTCAGCCATTAAAATACCACTTGCACCAAAATGCAACAGTGTTGAATTGTGATGATCTTCAACCACTTCTGTTTAGGAAGCTCCAGAGGGAATAGCTTAGTTTCAAATAGCTGCAATGTGTAGCAGAACTTCATTCAATGCAGAAATACCTGTGTTCGTCCAGAAAATAGAAGTTTTGACCTATACATAAAAGCAACATGCATGAATTTTTAGAAATCAAAGTTCAGCCTTATAAGAGGGATTATCCTTTTCTTTTTAGCAGCATATAGAAGTTAAAGTCACTGCTCAATGGGTTGTAGCTGACAACGAAAATTATATGGTCTGACAGCCTTCCTGCTTAAAGAGGAAGGTCAGCTTCCATGGTGTCAGAAATCATTCCTTTTGTAATTATCCTGGGTAAATATAGGTTTCAGTCAGCCTCCAAGCATGTAGATCAGACATGGTGGGAAGCAGATTGCCTCTTCATAGATGTCTCAAAGCTCATTCAATGCAAGACTTCAGCAAATAGATAACAGCTACAGATATCTTCTAGTGATTGCATGTGGGCTCTGTTTTGTTTCTTCTCTTCAACTTCTGCTTTTCCCAGGCTTTGTCTAAGCCTTTTAAGCAAACAGCTTCTGCATTACATAATGTTCAGGTATGTTGCAGATAGAAGGTTTCTGTGTTAACCCCTGCAAGAGGGCTCTAAGTGTACATTTCTAATATGATAGATACTAGAGTAGAACTAGGAAAGGGTTCTGTACACAGGCTATCTGAAGGTTCTTTGTGCTGGCTATTTCATTGTGTGTTAGAAAAGACTCTCCCAAGCAATATATTAATCCCAGAACAGAGCTGCAGACAGGGATAGTCAATGGCTTATTTGGAATTGTTCTGAGCAAAAGGTTTCCTGGATCTTAGCCTTATGCATTAGTCTCAATCTTCTTTAAATAGTTTGCTGTGTCTAATTTTACCATAAGACTGAAAATTCACAAATTTGGCCCAAGTTCCACTTTGCAGTTAGAAGTCAGAAGTAATAGCGCTTCACTGAATATTAGTGTTTGCCCCTACAAGGAAGCTCTTCCAAGTCTGTGCTAGCTAGTGGCTGCTCAGATAGACAGAGTGGGGGGTATTGGCATAGACAGGAAGTTTCAGGGCCCTGAATGGAGAAGTTCAGCTCTTTTATTCTACCTAACTACATGTCAAATGTTAATTCTGCCTTGGAGGTAACTCAGATCTCTCTAAATTCTTAGGCTAGAGCTGGGTGAACTCACGCAGATGAGCCTCAGGGTTAGTATCTGTACAACCAGACATTATCTCTCTATGCTGCTCTTCCCATTGGTTTCATCTGTAGCCAGGGGGTGGAAGAATGCTATTACCACATTAAATTCATGTTACTTGCTTGCCTTTATCATTTTGGAAAGCAAATTCTTGCATCTCAGAGGTGTCTGACCTGTTGTCCGCAGAATCTACTGCAGGGATTGTCAAATCAACATTTCCAAACCTCTGCCAGTTAGAGGGAAAATAATCAGAGGAAGGCATCTGTCAGTCTTTTGCCAGCTGAATATTTGGGAAATACAAAGTGGTCCCAGAAAAGACGGTGCACTGGGGCATTTTAACAGCTATTTGCTAAGCAAACATCAGTAATTAACAGAGAACATTGCTTACCAGGTTTTCCATGTGCCTGGCATCTCATTACCTAGTGTACAAGTCACAACTGCCTTTGTTACTCAGCATCAGGCTGAGAGGACCACCTTAGGAGGTGCACCAGGGAGAAATCAGAGGTAGCACAGTAACATCTGAGAAAGAAAAGCAGACCAAAGCAGCTGTGGATGGAGCATCTTCTGCACTCAGTATTTTGGACCACCTCCCCAGATTATCTTCTTTCTGGGGCAAGTCCCAAATCTCTTGGAGACAGGAGCTCCAAGAACATGTTTTCAATTCCCTCTAAGGACCATACTAAAAATAATAGCTTTTTTTTTTCCTACTACTGCTCAGTTGTGCTGTTATTCTCCTCCCTTTGGAACTAGCCAAGTCTGAACGCTGGAGGCCTCCAGGTCTCCTATTTCTTGAGAAGTGACTTTATTTTTAAGTTATTTCTGAGGCAGCACTGTTGTTGGCTCCTTTGCTTCCTCACTTTTCCCTAGCACACAGGCACAGGGAATGCTCCACCTGGCCAGAGAGGGAAGAGGAATGAGAGCCAAAGCTAGAGAGCTTTTTTGGTTTTATGTTGCTCTAGCAGTGAATTAGTCCTATACATGCTTTGTCTGCTGTGTTTAGCTTTTGATTCTCAGTATTAACAAGGAAGTGAAGGAACTGTCTTTCCAGGGAGCTAGTCCCTACAATTCATCTTTCTGTGCATGGAAGAAGATGGATTAGCCAGGCAAAATACCCATTCTTGTTAAAATGATGATATTTACTTGTCTTCTAACCCTGTTGTCCCATTTTTTGACACTATCTTTGCATCTGCCATGCAGCAACGGATGTCCAGGGCATAGAAGCTTGGCTTCAGTGATCGATAATTAGCAATAGTCAAGAGTGTTTCTTTCAAAGACACAAGACCTGCTTTCAACAAGAAAAAGACCTGGAGGGCTGGGCCTCCCAGCACTGCCTGTGTTTTTTCCTGTTATAGGATTCAGACATTTACCTGGGGTTCACTAAACACGTTAGTGAAGATGGTGAATAACACAAGGTGAGATATAAGGTGTGTGAGAATTGAGTGTCTGGGCAGCAGTCTTGCTCTAGCCAGAATCTCAGCCTGGGAACTGACTGAGGGCTGTATTTCTTTGCATGAGTAGGAACTATTCCTGGTCCCCAGGAGTCTTGCTGCCATCTGTGGGGACAGCAGACACCCTCGACTTCCCTCCCTCTGCAGAACTGACTGCTGGAGAGGCTGCGAGCCATCAGTTTAGGCTGTGTGTCAGTGGCTTTAAATGGAGCATTTGCATAAGGGATTTTTGTCTTCTTTAATCTTTCTTTTTGCACCTAATCGGCTTTCTCATCTTGAGGTGAATTATTGTTGAGAGGTGTCAGGATATAAGAGGTTTTCTGTGCCATCTCCCCCGCCCAGCCAAGCCAGAACTAGCTTCCCTTCTCTGGCAGACTGGGACATATTCCATCCCATTTTCCACAATGACTCTAGTCCTAGCACTGTTTATTCAAGCATGGACATGCTACAATTAGAGCCAAGGGCTTTAAACATCCAAATGATGCCATTGGCAGGCTTGTGCTCCAACGAGAGAACTGCCAGCACCTCCTCTGTGATTTGCACTGCCTTTTCCCAGCCAATAACTGAAGTGCCTTAGTGTGGTCTTGAACCTAAGTGGAAGAAAGAGTTTTTCCAGTCTCAGCTCTGACTTCCATTTGCTCCTCCCCTCCTTCAGCACACCTTGTCTCCAGGCTTTTAAGTAACTGACATGGCTGAATGGACCTTCTTTTTCTTCTGAAGTTTTTAAACTCTCACTCCTGGCAGAACAATCTCTTACCTGGATACTGGGTGAAGTCCTGAACACCAGCTCCAGAGACAGAGCTCTCCGTGCAGCATGTAAAAAATCCCTCTCTAAATCCATCTCCTGCTGATGAACAGAAAATGCATCCTACTCACACTGGCATGGCTGCATCCACCCCTGAGAGGGAGCTACTTTGCAGCCTGCCAGTGGCCGCTTCAGAAGCCTATGCCTCTCTTTAGGTATGTGAATATTCCCACTGAAATCAGACCTAGCCTTGGCACTTCTGGATCAGGAACTATGATTTCATCACTAATTCTTTCAGCTATTTTTTCACTTGAACTTTTCCTGTTTGAAGGGATTTTTGCTGAGGTTGACAGCTTCCTAGAAGTCTGGGAAATGCAAGTCAAAGGTAGTGGTTAGCAGTCTAATGCAGACAGGCCTTTTTCTTGTCCCAACAAGCTTCTAATGCCTGTCAGTTGGTCTGTTGTTATATTAAGGACTTGCCGTTCCCCACTGGGCTCTCAGTTCCCACTAAACACAGCGAGGAGCAGTGCAGGACAGGGATGTCTGTGCAGAGCAGTGTGGCACCAGCCCAGAGGTGCTGAGAGCGGCTGCCTGTGCAGGATGATGCTGGGGGATGCATACAGCCAGCATCATACTCTGGTTCTTAAGACCAGATGATGTCAACTTCTTTGAACTATGATAGCATCCTTCTGCTTTTACCTTCAGTATTCCTGGTGGAAGACAACACAAAGGGCAGCTTCTCGCTTGCATTGGGGAAAATATGGCTTCACCTCATCATTCAGAGCCTACAGAGGTGTGAATCAGACTTATGGGGGGGTGCGATGCTGCTTTACTTCCCATAGAGAACCACTGGCTGCCTGGACGAAGGGTTTTTTGTTGCCAAAAAATCCCCCACGCCCCACCTGGCTGGCAGGACTGTGCATTACTGTGCTGGGCTTGGGTAAAGGGGTACAGCCAGGGCTAAGGGTAGCTGAGATGCGTATTTCTTAGAACAGTGATCATTACAGAACTCTTTGTAGGAAGGGAGCTAAACCATGGTCAGTGGTAGGGTGCATAAAGGGAGCAGTAACCTCAGTCACCCACTAGCACCAGGATGCTGGTGTTGCTCCAGAAATGAATGAAAAAATAAGATCCAAAAGCATTTATGAACTCTTCAACTGCAGCAGCCAGGAGCTATGCTGGGAAGTGTGTGCTGCTCTGTTTGCACAAGTAAATGTGAGCCAGCACAGCTTACGTCTGGCAATGCCGCAGGAGCTGCAGCAAGCCCAGGACAGCCTAGTTCAGGCCAACCTCCCTGCTCTGCTTTTGGTTTCTCCCAAGCCTCTCCTGCCTGTGCTCTCCTGCTGGCTCCAGCATCACCCCTGCCCCAGGAGTTACTGAATGCAATTCTCAGCTCTGCCGGGAATACAGACAGGTTTGTTTATGCCCATGATCCATGTTTGCATTAAGGAAATAAGACGTGCAGCAGCCGGTCAGCACAAGAGCATCTCACGCAACTGCATGGGCAGCATCAGGAATGGGGCTGGGCTTCAGCCACAGGCAAAACAGAGATAGATGAGGAGGAGAAAAAAGACCCACAAAAGCATTAATTTAATGTCATGCTAAAGGCCACTGCTGGTGTGGAGCACTCCGTGCATTCCAGCATTGAGCAGGCACAGCCCTTTTTTCAGCTTGGCTATAAAGAATTAATTTAAAAGCAGGATGTGGCCTTTTTATCTATCTCCTGATTTTGTTGTTCCCATCATTAGCCTTTAAGCAGCAGCTCGCTTTTTACCTGTGTTTTAGTTTAGCAAAAAGACAATGTGGTGGGGGAAAGGTGCGAGGCGGAGGGCGACAACTCCTGCCAGGGTGGTTACAGCCACAGCAAATCTCTGTAGCCTCACAACCACTCCTGTCTGTCACCTGGCACTGGATGAGCGATGGCGTTATGTGAGTGGGGTCACAGGGTATGTCGGGATATTAGTACATCAGGCTGGTATTTGCTAGGAATTGGATTTCTGCCTTAAACTTTCTTAGTGTGTGCGACTCATCGCATACACTGCTAAATGTCTTCCTGCCACAGCAACAGCACACTCGTATCCCCAGCCATCACCCCAGGCAGGGCCGCGCTGCCAGTTTATGTTTCCTTTGACTGCTAAACTGTTCATTGCAAATTAATTCATAAATAATTCATTGGATGTTGCATTCTGTGCTTAAAAGTTCATCGTGTAGGTGGCAGGTTGTGGGTTTTCTTAGAAGTGACAGTGCTTTTCTCCTTTCTTTTTACTTCGTTAATCATGTGTGCATGTGTATGTGTGCAGAGCTCCCACAGCATTCACAGCCTAATGGTTCCCCTATAGATGTTTTAATGTCTTTCTAGCAGATTATAGTTATTTTCAAATTTAGTTACTATGGTTCAAGATGATGGTGTTGCAAAAACTCTCTTTTGAGACTGGGGTTTATTGAAATACCCAAATCATTTGGGAAGTTGTTACAAATGACACGTTACTCAGAAATGTATCTTCCCCTATCCCCATGCATGAACACACACATACCCTCTCACACTCCCCAGTCGGTCAGTTATTATTCTTAAGCCTGCTGATACTGGAAGCAATGAGAAGTTTTTGCAACCTGGTTTGCAAATGTTGTGTTTGCTGGGTGGGCATTAAGAGAAATGTGGCCCTCTCTGGGACCAATTGCAGCTCTAACACCACTTATTTCAGCCTTTGGTTTTTCCTTAAGAGCACTGAAACCCATATAATGTCACGTGGGACACACTGGGGTTAAAACCATCTCTTGTTCCTCCTAATAGACTTCCTGCTATGGCAGGGAGTGAATGTCTTACTATGGAGTGTCCTATGTGTCTGCACGGCTCCATCCTGCCATGCTGGGAGAAGAGGGGCATTTCTCCATCACTCTGCTCCACCCTGAATGTGTTTGGGGATGCTGAAGATTGCGGCATTGGGGCATGGAGCAGCCAACCCCAACTGCAGCAGCTTCTATGAAAACTTCATCCCCCAGGGCATGAGATGTGGCATGTTGGTTTGATGAAGGAAGGAGGCTTAGGGTAAGAGTGGCAGCTATACAGATACAGCACTACCTTTTGCCTTGTGCAAGTACTGTTTCTTGTCTTTGTTTTTTGTTAGCTCTCTCCAATCTGGCAAAGCAGATGCAAGTTCCATATTCAGTAGGTAAAACCCCATCTCAGTCATGCTCAGCATCCTCTAGCTGGCTTGGAGCTCTCAGCTGCTAAACAAAAGGTGTACGTAGAGTTCAGGCCAGGTGATGTGAATGTTTTTGTTTGAAAAGGTGCTGAAATACTGAGCAGCACTGAGGTTTTAGTGTCCTCTGGGTACTTGTGGATTATGCTGTCATTTAAAATACTTCTGTTTCATAGTCCGACTCAGGAAGGGGCATGGGAATAGGACTGTCAAGGAAGGAGAGGTGCAATCAGGAGCCCCAGGAAGGGTCCAGCTCTGCCATCTGTGTGCTGCGGCTGGGGGAGCAGAAAGCCAAGACAAATGAGGTTATTTCAGAGATTTAAAAGGTGTTTTGTGCCTCTGCCCTCCCTACGTTCACTCACTGAATGGAGCAAAGCAGATGGTCACACACATTCCTCAGTGAGGAGGCAGTGGGCTTGTCTTCTGCCTGCAGCGTGTGCTGTTCATGAGACTGAAAGCAAAGCAGGGTAAAAAATGCCCCTGTAGGTGTGAAAGGGAAAATACCAGAGCTGATGTTACACAAGCCTAGTTGTATGATGGCCCGAAGCAGAACTGTTATGTGAAGGGCTATTCACAAACCCCAAGTTTAGAAAGTGCAGATCATGTCAGTAATGTATATTACAATAGCCTTATAGTGTGAATCAAATATTTAAAGACTACCTACACTTCTGCTTTTTATTATGAAATGACTGCAGAAAAGAGCCAAGTTCTAGCTGCTGGCCAGACTTCTTGCTTTTTCTTTATTAAATGAGGCTATATAGTTTTCCTCTGGGATGCACTTGACACTGGAGCTATTTAGGTCTGAACCTTCATCACTAAATTCAGGAGGATTTTTCTGTTCAGTTTAAGGAGAGAGGAATCAAGGTCACAGCACTGGAGAAAAACTGTTAAGACCAGATACTCCTCATCACTGATTTTGGGGCACTGTTCATAAAAATAAAAAATAATCACCCTGATTGATTTAACAACTGAACTTCAGCAGCAGCAACTTGTCTGTACGGGGCTTAGATGAAAAATACAGACCCGGCTGCACATCAAGTTTTAAAATGGTGAAGTTATCACTGCACAGAGCGAGAAATGGGCTCAGTTAATCTCAGTGAGTCTTTTCTGCTTTTGTAATTAATTTTTCTTTGTTTGGTTCATCTTTTCTGTTTGCTATTTAGGGAAAAAAAAAGGAAACACTGCATTATTACCTGTAGGGGTAGAAAGGAAAGAAAGCAAAAATGGTGAAGTACTTCTTAAAAGGTGAAAGGCAAGATACTTGGGAAGAAATTACATTCTGGTAATTTTCCCAGGAGTCAATTTTGAAAGACAAATCTTCTTTTTAACTACAGCTTCCCAGGCTTTAAAAAATGGTTAACATATTGTTGCTACTGAGTACCACACCTAGCATTTCTAGCATGTGGGTAATGTAAATATGCTGCTTTTACGGCTGAGTTTCCAAACTACTCACTGCTTAAATCACAGCACATTTGCAGGCAGCTGATGAGGAATTTGCTGGTACTGGGGAAAGATCCGGCCACTGCCTGCCCTGGCAGTGCTGGGTGCTGCCCATGCAGCTACATAGAGCCGCATCTCCTGTGGGTGCTCTGAAGTTCCTGCCAACACTCTTCTTAATGAGGGTTACTTAATAAATTAATTATTTCACTGTCAGTTTGATAGAAATTCCAAATTCAGGCCAAAAACTTCAGCTGAAGTATGTCTTGTTTTGTTTTGTTTTGTTTTTAAAGTGCCAACAATCCAAAACCCAGCGAGCGAGCAAAGGATTGTGTGTGCCCACCAAACAGTACTGAGTGAGCTTCCTTGGAACCTGGTAAACAGTAGCCCCTGCAAACTGGTAAACAAATACTCTGGCAGTGCCTAAGCTGTGAGGACTGGGCTCGTACTCCCTGTGCACTTGGAAGGCATGCACAGCTTTTCAGCTGGGTTGACGTCTTGCTATTCGTTCAGATAATGAGCCTCAATCAATGCTCTCATTGACTGACACAATCCAGGGTGAACACATTCATATTTAAACCCCAGCTCCTGCAAAATGCCCTCAGAAGTGATTGCCTGGCATGTACAGAGTCACCCAGGAGCATCTGATTAGTGAGCCAATTAAAATGAAACTGATGGATTGTTAAAGCATCCAGAGGTTTTCTAGAGGCCTTCTGTGAGCTGGTCCAGGCTGCTGGTTGTTTTATTTTTAATTATTAATTATTATTATTTTGCAGGCAGACTTGAGCTCATGCCCCCTACATGGCATGCAGATGGGGTGCTGGTTCCCAGATGTGTGTACCTGGCTCTGCTCCCCCTTGGAAAACCTGAAGTTCCTGCAGGTTTGGAGCACAAGCAGCATCAGATCCCATCCACCGGCAAGTGATCCTCTTCAAGAGGTTTATGATGCTCAGGCAGGACCTCAGTATTTCCAATAACTCTTGGCTGTAAGTCTCTAATGCTAGGACAAGGGTGAGAAGTTCAACAAAACTTTAAGCAAGATGGTAACTTCCCCAAAGGAAGTATTTTTTTGTGGGTTTGCTGTTGACAGGTTTTCGTCTGACAGTCATCAGCAGAGATTCTCATTCCATTCTCTACAGCATTTCTGGTATGAATACATCCAGGGACTTGACACTGTGAAATAGATCACTCGTGTGATCCAGTCTGGCACATCCTACAGACATACAGATACACAGACACATCCTACAAGTTCCCCAGGAAAGTCTGAGGTCTAATTCACGTATGTCATGCTCACACAAACTAAAAAAAACCCCAACATCTCTTTCCTTCTTAACAATCATTATTTTATTAATATATTTTACAAGATTGCAGTTGAAATCATTTAAATACAAATTTTTTTTTTATACAGAAAGTGTAATAAAGTTAAAATAGTTCCTTGTGTAATTCATAGCATTATTGCAATGCTTACAAAATTTTGCATAGAGTGTGCAAGGATTGATGTTATTTGATACAAAAAAGCTTTATATTTTCCCACACAACCACACACATACATAAATTAAAAAGAAAAAAAGCCAAACAAATCTGAGTTTCTTAATGAGAACTGTGATAAGACTTTAAATTCATTTTGTCCTGTTTACACGATCAAGGTCATTGGTGGTTATCGGAGTAGAGGTCAAACAAGGTGTTTTACCATCACAGATGAAAACTGCTATAGCACATGGGTCATGCCTTTTATGTTACTGCTGTAAATGAGGTTTGCTTTGACTCACACTGAATGTTCTTTTGCTGCTGGTTCTACCTACACGGAGCATTTGTTGGGTTAATATTGACAACTCTATTGGCATTTGCGCACAAGAAAACTAATTCTAATAAGGGGTGGGCAAAAGAACCCAAAACCAAAACCCAAAGGGATCTGAGTCAGATCCAGCAAGTCAATCCCTTCCTTGTTCCCAGACTACTGCATAGTGCAGATCCAGACCGAGATTAGGGTTGCAGCTTGGGAAAAGCTCTCACGTAGGGAGGAATCTGGGTGTGAATGCTGCCAGCTGAGCCCTCCTTCAATAAACACAGTAGATGATAACTGTTCAGATCTGCTTTTTATTCTGGCATGCTCTTACTCTGCTGAGCAAGGGCAGGATTTGTTCATTTTCTGTGCTCACTCTGATAACCCACATAAGGGGACAAGAAAGTGAATTCCTTCAGCAACACCTGCCCTGTGAAACTTCAGCATGGTTCGTGGTGGTGTCAAGGAAAGAAACTGGATGAACAAGCCTCCATTTTCAGGCAGCAGCTTGAGCTGGCAGTGATGGAAGACTTGCCACAGCTCTTTATCTGCACCCATGTGATAAGGAAACCCAGAGGCTCGAGAAGTCCTGTGCTCCTATGCTGTGCCCAGGAGCACCTGGGCTGTGATATAGACAGGGCTGCCAAACTCTTATTTTGATTTCACAAAAGGTGCTAAATCTTTGGGTCCAAATCCATAACCCTTTGGTGGTGTAGGCTATCAGTAAGTTAAACAGACCCAAATCTGGATTTACGCCAGCTACAGTCAACCCCCTGTGCTGTGAATAGCCCTGCTGCGCTGCTCCAGCCCAGATTCCCAAGGCAGACATCATGCCTTGCTGCTATTTCTAGTGCAGAGGACCTGGCAGTGGGGTGAATATAAAAGAGAAAGAGCAAAGGCACCCACCAGCCTCCCCCATCCCTCAGGCTTCCCGAAGGGAGGCAGTGTACCAGGGTACCACCCCCATGGCAACCCCTCCAATGCTGTACAGGTATTAACAAGGACAAAGGCTTTAAGAGCTACTCAGCTGTGCCTTCTGGAGTTACTGCTGACGCTTTCCACGTGGCCAGACTTGTTAGAACAGCAACCAACAACTACCAGCACTATTTATACCACTCAGACTGAAGATAGGATCATCTGTAAAATCACTAATACTGCCAAGTGTTTCACTATCTGCTACATCAATAATAGCACTGAGACCCAGAGCACAAGCTCAGAGGAGGACCCAGATGAAGACAAAATCATCAGGCTCTGGTTTAGTGAAGGAGCTAACTCCTTGTTCTAAGGCAGCCACCCTAGAGAAATCTAGCCATAGTGTTGGGGGGTGGTGGTGTTTGAAGCTAAGTAAGAGTGGGAGAAACTCTAACAGAAACATTCTTTTCAATTACAATACAGCCTTCAATAAAAATAGAACCACCCACAAATAATTATTCTTCTGCTCCCCAACGTGAGCCTGCTTCGAGATGTTTCGAGGATTCGGTTATGTGGAAGTTTTAAAAGACCAAAGAAATTACATTGCTTTAGAAAGTGATAATGCATTTAGCAGTAGCAGGCTTCAGAACACTTTATCTCCTGAATGGGGCAAAAATGTGAGAGTACAATGCAATTTAAATTTCCTGTTCCATGCAAAGATGCACATGACTTCACAATGCGCCCATTCCTGTAATGGCAAGCGTGTTAGAAATGGTGAGACTTTCCATGTGGGTAGGACCTGATGAAAGGTTCCCAGAAGTCCTTTATAATGCTAGCAGAAAAGCCTGTTTGTGTAAGGCTGCGTGTTTTTAGCCAAAGCATTTGGTGGCAGGGCACAATGTGAATGTAAGAAAGACTTCTGCACAGATTTCTCCTCCTATGTTCTCTTGCTGGCAGGATGATTCAGCCAACTACATGTGAGACAAATACACAATTATGTTATTGCTTCACAGGGGACCTACCCTTCCTATTTTTTAATACTGGTTTAAAACTAGCAAAAGCTCAGCCCATGGAGATGAGTTGCCTCAAAGGGAACCTGGATTCCTCTGAATAGGCAGCCCAAACACCGCATGGCTTTAAGCTGTAACAAGGCGAGACATTTCCTGGGAGAGACACCAGTACTAAATTTCCCGCAGGAATTACACTTGCAGCAAATTAATTTTTAAGGGACTCACACCTCTAGTTTAAAGTGACTGGGATGGGAAATCTCAGTGGTGCACCACGACTATATTTTCTTCTTCACTCAATAAAAATCTTGCAGCTTTAAATATCCATCTTCTCCTGTATAAAGAAACTAAGTGTTTCACTTTTCACAAGGGCACAATACAATTCAAGTGGCAGGACAAGAACGTCTGAAACGATAACGCCTCAAGCCTCTATGTGCGTAACCACGGGCTTCTCAACCACAGCAGACTTAAAAGCTTTCTAAATACAAGCTATTCACTATAATTTCCATCCAAGCCCCAAGCCACTGTGGTTATTGTGGACGGAAACAACACCCTAGCAATCTCAAGCAGCCCAAGCTGTAAGTGGTTTCAGTGACAGTAATTCCACTGTGTGCCATGAAAGATCAAGCATAATTGCTACCATATTTAGTCAAATGGATGTTATTAATTTAAAGGATAATAGTGTAAACAGACAGAGAAGTTTGCTGCATTACTGTAACTAGGGTGATGTCTCTTACCATTTCTTCCCCTTCCCTCCTATCTGCCTTGTTTAATACACTCCACTCTTGCTTGAATAATCTCATCAGCACCACGTCAGTGTTTAACCCTGCTCCACTCACAGCCATGAAGTTGGCTACATCAGCTGTGAAAACACACCAATTGTTATGCAGAATTAACCTAAAAGTCCTCAATTTCACCTTAGTCCACTGGTATGTGCAGGTTTTGGTTTCTGGGGGCATGTGAGACCGAGAAGCGACATGACGGGGATTCAGGGGTTGCTGGCAATCTGCACACAGCCCTGTGTGTGGCAGGACACCAGCTACCCAAATTTTGCACAGCAATTTCAGAACCAAGGAAAAAGGTTAAAATAGGGAAAAGGGAGATGTTGCCAGGATTGCGTTCCTCAACAGCGCTGGCAATAAAAAGGCTGGTATTTTCACATCCAAAAAGCACAAATCCAGTGCTTGGCAAAGCTCTGCAGGAATGCACCCTGCACTGGCTGTGGTGAATTCTGCATGATGACATTTCAAAAGGTAAAATGTCAGCCATAAAGAAAAGGAAAAAAAAAGAGAAAGGAGCACAGCCTCTAACTATTTGTGTTTTTGCTGCATGCACTTGTAAAATGAAATCATTACAGCAGTTACTCTTCTTCACCGAGCAGCTACTGGAGCTCCCGATCAGCTAATGCTCGAGTGCAGGTAAGTGAACAGCCAGTAGCATTTACTCTGTTGTTTATACCTCCAGCCCAGGATGATGTCTTTTAGCCTTCTGTGCTATTCCTTCACATTTCACATCTTAGGTAACCTTGCCCTCTACACGCGTTGATAGGTTTTTCCCATTATTTCCTTTTCTCCCTATTAACGAAGTTAAGAGTCTTCCTGTCACTTTACTCTCTCAAATGCAGCTTTATGATAAACCTGTATTTTTCCTGCCAAGTTCAAAAAAGCACCATTAAATTTAATGCATTTCAGGTGTGAGGGCAACCAGAGAAGGGATGAATTTCTGTAAGTCTTTGGTCTTTGTCGCATTCGCTTTTACAATGTGAAACTTAAAGCCATGACAACAAATGGAAAGAATATTGGCTTTTGTTGTAAACAAGTATATGTGTGTATATATATATACATATGTATCAGTATGAGCGCATCTTACAATGACAAAAGCTAATTTCCTTTAAGAACATCTGTATTTGCAAACTAGGTATGATGTGAACTAACCTGACATCTTCACAAGTTCCACAGGAATCTCACTTTAACCTTGGAGCAATTTCTAGAGAGTGGGGTTTTTTTAGACATCATTTTGCTGCCATATATTGCAGATGGCATTTTTAGGCTTACACCTTAAACTTTTTTGTTTGTGCAATGTGATATTTATGATTAAACAAGGAAAAAAGTGCCCCTTAAAATACAACTGTTTGACAGCATGACTGAGATAACCAAATACAAATTACTCCTGCACATATTTAGTTATCAAGAAATGAATATGTAGGAGAGGCTTTATATGTATTTTAGTGGTTACTGGCTTCTCCTTTTGATGACATCCTTTACTGCTAACATTTCTTTGTATTCTAAAGCTACTCATCTCACTGGGTACTACACTTCAGGAAGTGTAAAAGAGAACTAACCAAAAAACAACCCACAAAGAAACTTGCAGAATGGATTCACTTGTATAGTCATTAAGATCTCTGCTTTTGCTAATGGCAAAGTCTTTTTGCTTTAGAAAACCATCCTAACTCATCTGTGAGAGCTGAAGGATCATACACTACCTATGGATAAGGTACTGTGTACAGGTGAGCACTGACAGTCTTTCCTGTCTTCTTAATAAAGTGTCCTATTTAAAGCAAATGTAACAAGGTCCTGAAGCCCTTTAAAGTTTAAGAGTTACAATATATGAATGCATTTATGAATACTGCAGTATTCATGATTGCCTAAGGTATATTGACATTAGTATGACAGCCCCTAGATTAGCATTTCAATGAGGTTTTCGTGCTCACAGCTGCAATGCAGACTTGCACACAGTGCTGAGTCAGGGTTTGGTCCTTGAACTGTCACCTGTTCAGCTCCTGCCCCAGCTCAGGCCATGAAGTCATCAGCATCTCTTCCATTGAGCTCAGTAGAAACAAATTCACCATCCACCCCAGCCTTGCCTTAGGTGGCAAGAGATCTGGCTTGAGATAAACACCATTTCCCCACATAGCAACTGCTCAACTGAACTAACCTGCAGGTGTGATTCACAAAGAAATACACGCAAACCCTTGATCGTTTTTTAAATTCCAGCCAGGAAGGCTCTAATTCAAATGGACTCAGGGAAAAACAACTCAGGTACAGCAAATGTGAGGGATTTCTGAGCACGGCGGGAGGAAAAGGGACTCTCCTGCATAGGATGGAGCAGCCACAGATTCTCTGGGCAACCTGTGCCAGGGTCTCACCACCCACATAACGAAGAATTCTTTACATTATAGCTGTCCATTTAAAGCCATTTCCCTTTGTCATGTCACTACAGGCCCTTGTCAAAAGCCCCTCTCCAGATTTCTTGTTGTCCCTTTAGGCACTAAGACTGCTCTAAGGTCTCCCCAGAGCCTTCTCCAGGCTGAACCATACCAACTATCTCAGCCTGTCCTCATAGCAGAGGTGCTCCAGCCCTCGGAGCATCTTTGTGGCCTCATCTCCAAGACGTCTGTGACCTTCTTATGTTTGGGGCCCCAGAGCTGGATGCAGCTCTCCATGTGGGGTCTCTCAAGAGCAGAGTAGAGAGGGAGAATTCCTTCCCTTGACCTGCTGGTCATGTTTCTTTTGATGCAGCCCAGGATACAGTTGGCTTTCTGGGCTGCAAGTGCACACTGCTGGGTCATGTTGAGCTTCTTATTAATCAACACCCCCAAGACCTTCTCCTCAGACTGCTCTCAATCCATTCTCTGCTCAGCCTGTAGCTGTGTTTGCCACTCACTGAACAGGAGGAGAGTAATCAAGTGGCCAACACAAGCACAAGGCAGCATCATCTAAACCACTGTCTTAAAACTCAAGTGGGGCTCAAATGATTTGCAAGTCTCTATACAAGATCAATCCTTCCAGCAACAATTCCTTGTCTTTCAACACAACATATAATTTTATGCTTTTTAAGATGCTATATAATTGCAAAATATATTGAAGCAACCAGAACTCCTTTGCGTAGACATAATTAAGGTACCCTTTATTCACCTCAGAGAAGCATCTGCAGTGATGGCACAGATGTTTAAGTTTGTCCCTAACAGCTCCCCCATAGAAATTCATACCAAAATAAATGTCCTTAAGCAGTTTTCATGCCCTTTGTGATACAAGAACACGATAACCTCAGCCACGGGCCCAGCTGAAAAGACCAACCACTCAAAATGAACCTGTTGGGATGGAAATCCTCGGCAGAGCAGCTAGAGGGTGCACGGGGATGAGGACTGAGCCACCGGCCTCTCGGGAGTGGAGCATGGAAGTCAGGATGCAGCCTCCCTGCTGGGTTAGTCCCTGCAACCCAGCCCTGCCTTCCTCACCAGCACAAATACTGTCACAGGTGGGAAAGTTAATGTGGTTCGTTCTATTCTTCCAGCAGCACATGTCTTCACAACTAATTACATGACATTTGCTTATGAATTGGGCTGTTGTCACTACATTTGTGATCAGTATTAAATGAAACGGGGGAAAAAAATCCACAGTAAATGTAGGACTATGAATGGGACTTCGGTTGTGGTCCCAGAGGTAACACACACAGTATTTTGCTATATTTACCATGGTAAAAAAAAAAGTCTGTATCACTCTAGGTGCCCCTACAGTCTTAATGCATTTCATTAATATCTGTTTTAAGTCGCACAACCAGTTCCCAAGACACCCTCCTGTCCCTCCCCCCAAACAAACTAGTTTTAATAACAAGATAAATATGATGTGCTTCTCCTTGCTGAGTGCATTGACTTAAGGCATAGGCACAATTCCCCTCTTTGAACAGAGATGGTATAGTCCTGTGTCCCAATACAATTGTTATCCTGGGTGACCCTTTGCATTCAAACATTGGCTTAAGACATAGTAATTACAGGAATCATTCATTAACAAATAGTTTGAATTTGTTAATCAATCAGAGAGCATTACAGGAATAAATTTTATCAGAGCGCTGCTTGGGTAGCAGCAACACATCTAAACTAAACTCCATAGAAATCTTTCCTTTGAGTCCAGTCAGTTTTGGATTAAGCCAGAATTGTTCATTTAAAACAAAAATCAAACCCTGGCACTCTCCAGACAGCAAGAAAATATGTGGAAATCTATTTAAAAAAGAATGGGCTAAATTATTTCTAAAGATTTCTATCAATCAGCTACATTTTATCTTGAAGATCGCTTGAAGAATACCAGCTTTGCCCAGATATCACTAGGGATGGGCATAGATCTGTCATATTTTCACATGAGGTAATACTTTCAAAAGCATCTCAGTGGCTTAGAAACCTTGCTGTCCTCATGAGATTTGCTGCAACTGGGGTACTGTTGCAGTAATTAGTATATTTATTTGGCAGAGATTTTTATATGCATGGGGATGCAATTATGGGTCAGAACTCAATGATCTGGGATCTTCTAGTTAGTTTCAAAACTTGAACAGTGGAAGTAATGTTACCAGATCAGATTTTCTGTTTTATCCTGTGACTCCTAGATTTTAAAACAAAGAAAAATGCAACATGGAAAGATTATACCACAAAGTTTTGGGGGCTCAAATTCTAGAGGAATCAGCATCCAGAGCCCTTGCTTTCCAGTAATCTGCTTTGCTACAATCTTTATAAATCCTTAAAAAAGTCTGTTTCATTGTCAGCATCTCTGATATTTGCAGTCTCCAACAAATCTAAGTGACCTTGGACTGTATATCCTGAAAAGAAAGATGACAAGAATTCTGGCACAGCATCTACATTGCACACCTTATCTGTATGTTTCTATGGGTAGAATAGGTAATTTTCTGTTTCTACAGGTATTGATAGGCAATGTCCAAATCTTCTATCTTCAAACCTTCACACCTAATCTTCTCAAAATTAAAGGTGCTAATGGAGAGTGATCCAGGACACCTGTCAATTAAGGAGGTTCAGGGTTTTTTTAGTTAATCCAACTTTCACTTTTTTATTTTCCTTCCAAGAACTAAATGCAATCCAGTTTTGTTAGCACAGAGATGACTTTAGATCAGGCTTAGAGTTGATATGTCACGTCTGAATAGCAAAAGGCATCCTTGGCCATGCACAGACAAGTCTCAAAGCCCCTCAGAAAAATACAGGATTATTCCAAGCAAGAAGCTTTGGACTTCTCTACTGACCAGGAGCAATCCATCTCTCACAGCAGGGAGGCATGCTTCAGGTGAAAATTAGAGTGTAATTTAACCTTAGGTATCTTGGATCACTCCACGTGATGAGTACATCATATATAGCTAATTTTTTTCCCTTTTTGTTTTTTCGTGCCACTGATTTAATGGTGCAAAAATAATCAGAGATGCTTTTCTTCCCTTTATATATTGGTGGGTCTATATCGGTTCCAGGGTCTTGCCCAGCCAACAATCCCACTGCTCTGAGAACATGATCAAAACCAAGGGGTGATCATTAGACTATATTAATACAGAAGGGTCTAGGGAAGCATCAAATCCAATTCAGCAGATTGTACCAGTAAATTTTGGTATGGGAAAGAGAAATGCTACACAAATGTAACAGGGTCACCCTGGGATTCCTTGTACTGAAACATCATTTTACACAGAGGATATATATATATATTTTATATATA
>NW_009945017.1:44514-46993 GCF_000696875.1 Nestor notabilis | reverse complement strand
GCGTGGTTCCAAGTTGTCGGCTGGGCTTAAATCATGGCACAAACTTAGTATGAGACCTGGTGACAGTATCTCTTCCTTAATGACTATGTGTACTGCCATGATGGTCCAACTGGACAGATTCATTTCTTCTTTCAGACAACTTTTGTATACAGGGATGAAGAAATCTTAAAAATAGTATTGGAGAAAAAAATATTTAGCTCTGATCTTATTGGCATGATTAGACTCATAGCTATTCATAAAACTACTTATACTTAACTAAAAACAAGGTTAGATACATCTCCATTGAATTAGAGAGTCATTTAACCTTTTTGGTAATCTGGAGGTGTCTTCCAAACAGCACATCAGTTAGCTGATCTAATTCTATTTTAGAAATTTATCAGGTTCATATTATATAAAAGAAGTAGCAAGCTCTACTCTGATTTTCTGAAATAACTGATATTCCCAGTTCCTGTTCAGTGGGAACACAGGGCAATGCAAATCTGTAAAAAAATATATCTTATCTGAAGCAAAAATAGTGGGAATCTGTAACGCAGCAGCTTATCTTTGAAATTATTAAAAAAGATAATGAAAAAAAATGTGCACAAGCACATGAATCAGGGTTTTAGCATATAATTTCTAGTTTAAGTCTATTCCTAAGTAAAATTTATCAAGAAATATTACAATGAGCTGAAAAAAGGCAAAAGCTCTCACTAAAATTTACATTTAGTCTAGGCACCAATTGCACAGTATCATTTCAAAATTAGTGAAACATTTCACATGAATCCAGTTCTTAGATGACTGCAATATTTCCACATATCCTTAACAAAGAGAAATGGGAATTAAAATGTCATAGTGCATTTACCTGTCTTGTTGAGTATTTTATTTTCCTTAAAAAAAAAAAAAAAAAGGCAGAGAATTATACTATTGTCTCACTAAGGACACCTGGTAATTGTCTTAATAATATATTATCTTCTTTCTAAAAAAAAAGTAGAAAGCACTTTGGTTTCACTCCTCTTCCACGTAGAACACAACACTTTTTTAGTAATAAAATACGTAAAAAGAATAATGAACGTATTTAACATCTTGTTGTCTTCTAAAAGTTTTTTGTTATCTATTTGAAACACAGCCTTTTTTTGACATTTTATCTCACAAAGAATTATTTTGTATTATGTGGTTGCTTCTGCTATACTGTGAAGTTCAGACATATAACATGAATTAGGTAATAAATACAATATGACTTGCAGAACTATGAATAAAAAAGACCTTATCAAATATTTTCAATTAATTGCGAATCTACTCATTGAACTGCATTATTTATAAGCATACTTGATATTTTTGTCTGCAAACTGGCTTTTTTCCCCTAAGAATCATGAAAGCTTTCAAAAAATATGATAATTATATAATGCGTAAAAATAAAGTATCTCTTGTCCTTTTATCTCTTATCTACTTACACACGAGAGAGGAAACAGTTATTCACTGGTTCAGTTTTTTGTTGACTTTACAGGAAATTCTGTTTCACTTCACTGGTATCTTAGTGAAAACCTGAAATATGTTTCAGTGAGAAGCTGGAAGGTTAGCCGCTCATTAATCAAACATCTTTATTTGCAAAAGCAATACATGTTAAGGGACCTTCATAGGCTAGGAAGAAATATCTGCTCCTAGATTCTGTGCTACATCCTCTCTGAATTCCTATGAATTATCTTGTAAGATCCTGCAGAGTTATCAGAAACACTTGTGTTCTCCTTTGGACAGCCACCCACAGAAAATCAGATGAATTTACATGATTGCTAGTAGGGAAAATGTGTTGGCTAAGGAGTCTGTACAAAGTCTGTCTCGTTTGTTCTAGACACCTTTCTCTTAACTTTTAGACAGTTCAACTTTTAGACAGCCGAATTTCTTTAAATCAGCTCTTAATCTAAATTTCCTAAATTCAGAACAGAATAATGTGGACTAACAGTTTTCTCTAACCAGAAGATACAGTGAAGAATGGTGAGAAAGAAAATACTGAAATGTAAATATCAGCTGCTGGAGTTCATATTTGTGATGTACAATGAGGATGCCAATGGCCAAGATGTTTCTGCTTCCGTGTAAGCATAGCTAATATGTGAGGTTTGTAACAAGTGCAAACCATTATCTGCCACACTCCAAGAATTATTTTTTCCCCATTATTAATTTCTAACTATTCCCTCCCCCTCCCACCCCCCTGTGTTTTTAGGTGTTACTGTTCAGAATTATTTAATGATCCTTTTCAAAAACTGCTCATTTCAGACACACTCAGTTCACAGTACTTTGTTATCCATGCTGCTTTATGTTTGCAACAATTTTCTTGAAGTATAGTACTATTTATTGCGTGCTGAGCATGTAAGCATTTTTCTTCAGAAAATCCTTAAGTATAGTGACAGGATTCTCTTTATAATGTATTCAGTTACCACAGATAGGGAGAACATTAGAATCTCATTAGAATAAGTTTATAAAATAAAACAATTGCAAGAGACAGGCT